>NW_019154154.1:2658676-2659515 GCF_002288905.1 Enhydra lutris kenyoni | reverse complement strand
GGGGGGGGGGGGGGGGGGGATATGGGGCTGGGTTATGGACACTGGAGAGAGTATGTGCTACGGTGAGTGCTGTGAAATGTGTAAGCCTCATGATCCACAGACCTGTAGCCCTGGGGCAAATAATACATTATATGTTAATATAAAAAAAAAAAAGATACAAAAACAAAAAAACCAACCCCCCCCCCCAAAAAAAACCCTGTCCTGTTAATGCAGTAAAGACCTTATAAGTAGATGGATAATCAATGGCACTTCTGGAAAACTGCCTTTGGTGATCACAGCTGTTCACCCTGGCCCAAACGCATCCCAAATAACTTATTGAAAATACCTCTCCAATCAGTCTTCTTTCCATCTCCACTGCTCCTACTTTTATCTAGGCCCCCACAGCTCTTACCTGGTGTAACAAAGTATCTACTTTCAACCTGGGTTCCTTGCTTCCACTTGTGCTCCTTCTCCAGATGGTTCGTTCCTCCAAGGTGGCCCAAAGCAATCTCTCTAAAGCACAAGTCATATCACACCACTCTCTGGCCCCACCCCATTCCAGCCTATCCTATTACCAATCTCCCCACTCCCTTCACTCCAAAGCAACTAACCTCCTTTGTCTTCATTGAATATCCCCAATTCTTTTCCATCAAGTTTTCTCTGCCTGAAAGGCTCTCCCTCCAGCTCTTTACATGGCTGACTTTTCTTCACCCTTCAAGTCTCAGCTTAGCTATCACCTCCCCCAATTCCCTTCTTGCCCTCTTTATTTCCTTCATAGCACTTGTAACACCCTGTAATTTTATTCTCTATTGTCTGGAAACCTAGACACTTATGAGGACATGAACTTTTCTTTCTTTTCT
>NW_019154154.1:2655311-2658666 GCF_002288905.1 Enhydra lutris kenyoni | reverse complement strand
TTTCTTTCTTTCTTTCTTTCTTTCTTTCTTTCTTTCTTTCTTTCTTTCTTTTTTATTACCTTTTGTAATGTTTCAGGCATCTTACCCTCAGAGATGGGTGGATGAGTGGATGGACAATTTAGGCAATAGATAATTTCAGCATTCTTTGTCCAATGGACCATCCATGAGAAACTGTACTATCACATTTGTCAGTAAGTGTTACTGTCCTGTCCTGGCAGGCATCGTTATAAAGCCCAATTTCTGCTCTCTTAACTGCGTCTCTCCTGGGAACATAAAGAAATTTTAGTTCTGGGGCCATCCATTCGGCCCTTTCCACACAGTGAGTCTTACTGTTAAATGAAAAATACCCAAGTTGGCAAAACTGATCATTCCAAAAGGATATGTCCTAATATTTCATTATCCATCACACAAGGCTATCCCGGCTTTGAATTTTAAGCTATTCAACTTCAGAAAAAGCTCTTTTAGGAGAAATAAAAGTCACCTCAATGCAGAGTAAAACTACACGTCACTTCCTGGGTTCCTGCATCTTGGACTTCCACCCTTAAAGGAGTAGAGCAATCAAACCGATGACTATATGGAAATCCAGCACACACTTCACCTTGCTTTATGGCACTGGGTCAATGTGACAGAATAGCTTGTTTTCCCAGTTCTGATGAACTGAAGGAGTGTTGTGCCTACAAATAGGTTTCCCAGATGTTCCTCTGTACATATAATAGGAAATGCAGAATTGGATCTGGGCACGGGCTCTGGAAATGTCAGGGCAGTCTCTCCACACTGAATGGCCCTGAGAAAGCCAACATTCTCAAGTGACCACACTTTTCCCCACTTCAAGCCATGGTGAAGACATGCTAGCCCAATCCAGCTGAACTAAAGAACTCCACTCCGTAACTCGACATGAGAAAAGTCAGTAAGCACCCGCAGAACGCCTGCCAAGAACCTGCCCATGAGCAATGTGACATCGGCCCACAGAGGGAGGTTACACGAATTGCCCCTGCAACACATGTGGTGGGAGTCAGTCCTATAAGATGACTGCTAGGATCTTTACTCAGGACATTTCATTGTGCTCTCTTCTTGAATGCCCATAGAAGAAATGCCTCCCAGGACTCGGTACCAAGAAAAGCTTTGTTTCTCCTAAGGATTTAGCTTTGCTGATGGTTTGTTTTATCTTTTGGACATTGTGATTACTTTAACAGCCTGCATTTCCTCTTTGCTTCTAGAAAGCCCAGGGACAGATTTGCAACCTTCTTCGATAATGACACTGGACAATATGACATGCATTCTTACGTTTCAACTGTACCACTGACTTCATCTTGTTTTCTTACACATGATTTCCCTCAACTCTGGTTTCTTTAAATACTTTGTATTCTCTTGTATTGTATGTATTTTATGAGCTGCTTCAAATCCTTTTGGGAATGAAACTGGCTATTAATGCATAGATACACACAGTGGATTTTATGTCAAACCTGTTACAACCCTAGATTCTACAAAAACACAAGATGGTGGGATGCCTGGGTGGCTCAGTTGGTTAAGCAGCTGCCTTCGGCTCAGGTCATGATCCCAGCGTCCTGGGATCGAGTCCCACATCGGGCTCCTTGCTCATCAGGGAGGCTGCTTCTCCCTCTGCCTCTGCCTGCCATTCTGTCTGCCTGTGCTTGCTCTCTCTCCCTATCTCTCTCTGACAAATAATTAAATAAAAATCTTTAAAAACACAAGATGGCCTCAGACAGACCTGGGCTTGAATCCTGTTTTTTTTTTTTTTTTTAAGATTTTATTTATTTACTTGAGAGAGAGAACATGACAGAAGAGAAGGTCAGAGGAAGAAGCAGACTCCCTGTGGAGCTGGGAGCCCGATGCAGAACTCGATCTCAGGACTCCAGGATCATGACATGAGCCAAAGACAGTGGCTTAACCAACTAAGCTACCCAGGTGCCCCTTGAATTCTGATTCTGCAGGTTTCTAGCTATGTTATCTCAGGCAGGTCCCTTAATATTTCCATTTCCTCTGCTTTAAATTAAGGGTAATAACATTTGCACTGTACTGTGGGTATGAGAAATAATGACAATTTATATGAACAGTTGATATTTAGTAACCGCAAAACAAATAGTGTCTTCTACTGTTAATAACAACTATGCAGACTGCTACCAAAAAATACCTAAAGGCAATGTCTGGAAGACCCAGAGACACTGGCACATGGAGGATATCACGTGACTATGCAGGCAGAGCCCGGAGTGACACACCTAATAAGCTAAGGAACATCAAGAACTACCAGCAACCACTAGAAGCTAGAAAAGGCAAAAGGAGATTCTTCCCTAGAGGGTTTGGAGGGAAAATGGCCATGAAGACACTTTGATTTTCGACTTCTAGACTCCAGAACTGTGAGAGAATAAATTACTTATTTTAAGCCATGCTTTCCATGGAAATCTGTTATGTAAGTCACAGGAAACCAATACAGCCCCCAACTCCTATAGCCACAAATGGCAGAAGTGAAATAACCAAATCATGTTTCAGTTCAGCTGACATCTGCCAAGGTCTCACAGACACATACCTGGCCAGCAAGATGCATTTCATGGAAGGCATATGCTAGAAGAGCACGAGGACCTTGACCTTAGGCTAAATGAATTAATTCCCCTCTCTGACCTTCAAATAGCTCATCTATAACAAGGGATTAGGTCTAGATCAACGATAGCAAATGTAATTTAAATGGGAATGACATGGGGCACCTGGGTGGCTCAGTGGGTTAAGCCTCTGCCTTCAGCTCAGGTCATGATCTTGGGGTCCTGGGATCGAACCCCACATAGGGCTCTCTGCTTAGTGGGGAGCCTGCCTCCCCCTCTCTCTCTGCCTGCCTCTCTGCCGACTTGTGATCTCTGTCAAATAAATAAATAAAATCTTAAAAAAAAAATAAATGGGAATGGCTGCCTGAGATGCTGTATTGAGGATTATGAGGAGTCATCTGGACAAAGAGGCACAGACAGATAAAGAGTCAAAATATTCCATCTTCATTCTCCTCATGCCTCTGTGACCATCCTTGTCAGTTTCTGCTTCCAATTTCTTTTAAAGATTTTATTTATTCATTTGACACAGAGAGAAAGCACAAGAAGGGAGAGTGGGAGAGGGAGAAGCAGGCTCCCTGCTGAGTAGAGAGCCAGATGCAGGGCTCGATCTCAGGACCCTGCGATCACGATCCAAGCTGGAGGCAGATGCTTAACAGACTGAGCCACCCAGGCATCCTGACTGCCCACTCTTTAAACACAGGCGATGCTTATGAAGTGTGAGCGTCTGATACTCATTCACACTTCTCTTCCTACATTAAACTTTCTCCTTAGACAAACCAACTGATTCTTTTTTTTTTTTT
>NW_019154154.1:2611807-2655211 GCF_002288905.1 Enhydra lutris kenyoni | reverse complement strand
GAGCCCAATGCGGGACTCGATCCCAGGACCCTGAGATCATGACCTGAGTCGAAGGCAGCGGCTTAACCCACTGAGCCACCCAGGCGCCCAAACCAACTGATTCTTAAGGCCTTAAATTATCACCTATAGTTTCTGCTAATAATTTCAAATCTATCTCTCCCATCTAGATCAGCCTCCTGTCCTTATTTAGTCCCACATATCTAACTGCTGGATGAACATCTCCATTTGGCTATCCCATAGACAACTCTAAGCAACTCAACCATAACAAAACTCACCAGTTGCTCCCCTAAGCCTCCTCTTCCTCTCATATGCTTCCTCTTAATTGGTGACACAATATAACTAGTTAGAAAACTGGGCTTCTTCCTGGTCGAGTTCCACTTTCTCACCCTCCCATCCCAAATCAATTATTAAGACCCATCAATCTTACCTCCTAGGTAATTCCCTTCCATACCTACTATCACTGTCCTAATTCAAACTTCCATCAGTTCTTGCCTTTCAAGATTCAGCTCTGGAATCACTGCCTCCAGGACCCTCTGCAAGGACAGGGATGACTCTGGCTTTTCTGCCCCTGTATTCTTGGAATTTGTCATTGTGTCTAATACCACAGGCAACAGATGATAATGATTATGATGATGACGACAACGACAATGGCGCATATCATTTAATGACCACTTACTAAGTACCAGGCACCGTTCTCAGCAATTTATATCTCCACAACCACCCTCTAGGGTAGGTTCTCATTATCCCTATTTACTGACAAAGTACAGGAAGTTTAAGTGACTTGCTCAAAGCTATACAGTTGTACCAAGAGGTCGCTAAACGGATTGAAGTTCAATTTAAATTAAAATAAAGTCATAAGGTAAAATAGTGGAACAGATACCTATTTGTTCAATACATATTTACTGAACATATATTATGTGTTAAGCCGCGGAGACACAAGTAAACAAATACGTGAACACATTAATTTCAGAAATGGGGGGAATCTCTCAGAAAACTCAGTCCAAGCCACTTCTCTAGGCCTGAACTGACCCGGGAATCTGGGAAACCAGTCATTACCTACAGAATTCTAAATAACTGAGAAATAGTAGGGGTAGCAGACTTAACTCAGGGTTTCCTCCTTTGCTATCCCCTTCCCCACAAAGCTGAGAAGCCACTGTGAAGTACTAGAAAGAGCTTTAGTTCCTCCCTTCCTGGCCTCAAAACAGTGACAGCCCCCGGTCTCCAAGATCCCCCTCTCTTTTGACTGTAAGTGGGCTGCTCCTCTCAGCGGAGGCAGGGAGAACAGAGTTTGCTGCATGCTGGTGAAAGGCTTACACTGATGGTATTGAGGTCAGAAGACCTATATGTCAGCCTGATTTTGTCCCCAAGTAGCACTATCGCCTTGGGCAAGTCAATTCACCCCTTTGACCCCAGTAGTCTATCTCTCTAAGTGTCCTTCCAACCCTACATTCTATGATTTAGATTCTGTACTTCATAGGCTACCAAGAGGCAGGGCTCTTGGCAAGAAGAGACCCTTTCCCCACTCCCCTTGGCTCCAGTAGATTATTCCTGGACACTACCCCCAAACCCAAGCATTATTCAGATCCTAAAGAAATTCTAAAAATTGAGGCTTGTGAGTCTTCTGTCAGTCTAAGAAAAGTCCACTTAAATTTTCCCATAATAATGCCTTTCTTTGTTATTCATAAATGTCAGGAAACCTATGACTGCATGCAAGCTGACAGTAATTAAAAGAAGACCCTGTCCTCATTTCTGCAATGGTAGCTATCTTTTAAACATTTATCCAAGATAGGAGTGCCTGGGTGGCTCAGTCAGTTAATCATATAATTTTGGATTTTGGCTCAGGTCATGATCTCAAGGTCCTGGGGTTAAGCCCCATGTTGAGCCCTGCTCAGGCTCCATGCTCAGGAGGAATTTAGCCTGAGTAGTCTTTCTCTCCCCCATCCTCTGCTCACTCTCTCTCTCTAACAAATAAATAGATCATATAAATATATATACGTGTGTGTGTGTGTGTGTGTGTGTGTGTGTGTGTATCTCCAAGGCAAGAGGATATGTCTGTCCATCACTCACTCCACTCTTGCTGTTTCTTCCCAGACTGTGGCACTCTTGGATGTGGTCTGGGAAGAAATCCACGTTTACTCAGTGAGTCCATGAAAGCCCCATTAGGGTTCGAACCGACCAAGAGAAAAAAAAAGGATACAGGTGGAAGCTGTTCTGGTAATCCCAAAACTGAGGGTAGGTTTTACTGATGTTGGATATTTATTTAGTTAAATATTCACTTCACATGGTAAATGTCTTTTTGCCAGGGATCATTTTCAAAAAGCTAAAATTAATTCCGCACACAGGTTACTACATGCATCATCTGAAGCTGGGCTATAAACTAGAACCCAGGGTAAGTCTGTCCAAAGACCTCCTTAAGGGTGACATGATGAGAAACAAAACAAAACCCAGAGAACCAAACAAAGCTACTGGGAGCATCTACTATAACAGGGAAGTGGCAATACTCGGGGAAGGAATGCTCTCAGAACCTCGTTTTGCTTGCATAGCAAACTTGACGATCCTAACAAATCACATGGCATTTTTTATTCAACAAATATTTAGTGTGTTGATGTAAGAGATGCCATGGATACAAAATTCAATAACTGTCTGGACAGTTAGGCATGTGAGTCACCCAAACAACACAGATCTATGTGATACCCCTACTGTACAGGTATGGCTGTGCTCATGACCTCAGCAGCCACGGGGAGAAAGCAGTGGAGGTCAGAGCTCCTACCCACCCTTCTGTGAACTTGTCAGTTTCCCCAATGCTGAACTTTGCCCTCCCCAGATCCCTACACTCAAAGAACCAAATCACCAAATAATTTCCCTGTCACTGAGACACAGTTTCATTCTTTCAGTCATCCAGCAAATAATTACTGAGCACCTACCTTGTGCCAGGTGCTGTGAAAGACACCTGGATCCATCTGATCCGGGTCTAGCGAGTCATTTATCTTGGGCCTCATACTCATGAAAGGTTCATAATGTAGATTGTTCAGATTATATGCAAATGATATCATATATCAGATATATGCAAATGATTATATGCAAATAAGATTATATGCAAATGATATCATATATCAGTCAGAGTTACACTTACAGGATTAAACTTTAAAGCACATCAGAACTTTTATAATGTTGGTTTAGCAACTGTCAAAAATACACACAAATCTCCCCACTACTGGGCCACTTACCATCCAAGGAAGGGATCTGGGTCCCTCCCCATCACTGCAGGTCTTGCAGCACAGTCAAGAGAGGACAGCAAGCAAGCCGGCTGTACTGTGCTCACAGAACTTGGTGTTTAGTGGGGAGACAAGTATGGAATAAGGACATATATCAGACTAACAACTAACAATCTCTGGGAGGAGAGCAGCATGGCGTGAGGCTGAGCAGGCAAACAGAGCTTTCCCTTTCTCTAAAGTGTTCAAATTTTTACAATAAAGACATTTCCATGTACTACTTGTGTAGTCATTACAAATTTCTATATCAGGTACACCATTAAAAGACCAGTCAAGAAGAGGACTAGAAGAGCATGAGAGAGGCTGACCCCAAAGTGAGAGGCAGGGAGAATGAGCCAAACACCAAGATGGAGCTTCAGGGTTGGTCTGGAGCTAGAGGGCGGCACACACCTTTGTGGTGACCATTATCTGCACAGCCTGGGGAGGGCACTGCCAGAGAGGGATGCATGGCTCCCCATCTCAGAGCTCTCTACTGGGCTCAATCACTTTCTGACCCCACAAATGGAACCACCTACTTTCAGGTACTGAGTAACACAGATGATCAACATGTTACACTCATCTTGGTATGAAACTTGCCTTTTCGTGGACAGCAATAAATCCTACCGGAGAATAATACTAAATGCTCCCGGGCTGAATCACAGTGATCCTGTCTAGACTGAAATGTCTCATCTCCACTTTGTCAAACAAATTGTGCCTTGCCCATTACTGTTTACCTTGTAACCCATATGGGCTTTACACGGTTCTATCAGCAAGAAGGCAGCCCCTGACCACATATAAATGATCTCATGACATGCTAGAGAAATAAGAGCAGATATCATGGAAATACCATTAGCTATGGCAACACACAGATCACTAATGACAGATGGAGCAGTTGTTAACACACAAATTTGCAGATAAAAACACTGCCTTACACTGTCATTCTTTTCCATTTTCCTGATATTCTGAGATATACTCACATGGCATGGCTTTTGCAGAACAGAGACAAGACCAATGACTGATCATCCAATAATACTTCTGATCAGAGCAATTTGTGTGTGTGTGTGTGTGTGTGTGTGTGTTTGAACACATGTGTGTGCACATGTAATATTTTCAGTACGACAGGTGCCCCTTGGGAGTGTGCTGTGCACAGTTTTTAGGGAAATATATACAAGTAAAGTCAGCATGGAGTTACACAACTGAATGCACCTCTCCGTGAGGTGAACAGCCAGCAGAGACAAAGTTTCCTGTAAAGGGTTTCATGTCTGAGTTCTACTCTAAAAGCTCAAAGGGAGTTTGTACAGTGGACAGGGTTACCGGGTAAAATAATGGGACACCCAGTTAAATTGGAATGTGGTATAAACGCCGAGTGATTTTTTTTAGCATAGGTAATTCCCAAATACTGCATGGGTGTTCTGTATTTTTATTTGCAAAACTAGGCATAGATAAGAACTTTTTAAAAGCTAACAGTGGAAGAGGGGAAGATATCCATGTCAATTATCTTTCCTTTTTTGTCATGAATCTTGTCACCATCAGCACCAATTAACATTTACAGCACATGGGGATGAGGCCCATGCTATAGGGAAGACCTATGAATTACACCAGCCAAAATGCTCAGAATGTGCCTGCTTCTTCACTCATGGACTCCTAGAGATCATGCACTATACCTTATTCCTTCATCCTCAAGACCCACCCAGTGACTGGCATGTGGTACTAGCTAAAAATACAGTTTTGAATAAATAAGGATGAGATATAGAATGACTATAAGAGGAGGAAATTTGGGGTGAGCAGGATAAAATGACAAAACTGTACATGGCAGAAAACAGAGGAACCGTCAAGATGGCTGACAACAGCTATATCTGTAGCCGCCTCCATCGACTGTGAGCAGAACCTCGGAGCATAGTAATTCAACTGAACAAACTCTGAGTTTGGTTTAGTAAGACAGAACCCAAGTGCAAGGAAGTCTAAGCATTCTAAGTGGGCAGGGCAGGGAGAAGTACACAAAGTTGGGAAATCCACAATTATGCCCTTAAAAAAGCCATAACAGAGGCGGACAACACATCTAAAAGCCCCAAAGAGGGACAAGCAGTTCCTTCTAGGACAAGGTAACAAGTTTTAGACATAAGAAGCTGTATGAGCTATATAAGAAGGTATGGCCTACAGAGATGCTTTGCACTCTATAGACTGTGTGTATGTTTAATCATAAATATATATATATATAAACATACATATTTTTATTAAAAGGTTGCAAACATGGTACACTGAACTCCCACATATTCTATGCTATTCTATGGAATGAGAACTGAGTCTCTTGGGGTAAATTCACATGCCCTCTGGAAGTATCCTAGAGCGGCACTTGGGTGGCTCAGTGGGTTGGGCCTCTGCCTTCGGCTCAGGTCATGATCTCGGGGTCCTGGGATCGAGTCCCATATCGGGCTCTCTGCTCGGCAGAGAGCCTGCTTCCTCTCTCTCTCTGCCTACTTGTCATCTCTCTCTGTCAAATAAATAAATAAAAATCTTTTAAAAATTAAAAGTTTTTTTTCTGCACATATATGCACATGTAGGTATTTCACAAACATACTGTCAGTCTCTATATACTGCCCATGTAAGCTTGGTTTTAAACTACAAAGTGAATTTACCCAAGTGACCAAATATACTTAACCACTTCCTATTACTGAACATTTAAATTGTTTTCCCTTTTTTTTTCTTTTTGTATGATAAACTTCCTGACAGCAAAGTCTTTAAAGATGTCCATCATTATTTCTTGGGGATAAATTCCTAGAGGGAGAACTGCTGAGTCAAAGACCATGTGCATTTTTAAGTCTTTTGGTACATATCACCATTTTGCTCTCTGGAAGGTTGCATCAATGTATAATGTTATAATTATAAAATATTAAAGGGCTCGTTTTCAAAATTTTTTCCAGGTTAGTCACCTCATAAAATCTGTGAAATCGTTATTTAGAGAGTGCACACATAGAGTAATATATGTAGTAAGTACTTCTATGATGGGTATCAGAGGCGTGTGAAGCTGTGGGAGGTGCTAGTGTGGGTTTAACTAAAGGAAAGCCTAGTTGAAGAGTAACAACATTTTCTAATGACAACAGAAAACCAAGCCAGCTTACAGTAAGTGCCATGCTCAAACTGACCAACTCTGTTTTTCATCTTCTTTGAGACCCAGGAAAATTAAAAAAGAGAAAATATCCAAATAGAGAAGCTTAATTTAACAAGAGTAGAGAAACCTAGGCTATGTTATATTCTGGTGACCTTGCAATCAAATAATTAAAGTCGTTTGGCCAACATCTATGATTAACTCAATGAGAGAAGCGGATTGGCTACATGGCCAGATCCAAAAAATAAATAAATAAATTTCTTTAACGGATCGCTCACTCTCTTATGTAACAGTGTTGGATGGATGAGTGTATAGAGTCATAACTTTCAGTTCTTTCTGAAACAGTCTGCATCAATCTTGTTATGACAATCCTGTAGTCCTGGGATGGGTCACCCAGACTACTAAAGTAATGCAACGGTAATGCTTTGCTCACGTTAAAGAAAAAGATTAGCCATTTCCAAAGTCAGAGTCATCCAAAGTCAAAACAAACCTCCGAGGCAAAGGAAAGGGGCTGAAACCCTGAGAAACATAAAATGAGGAATGAGAAAACTCCTCCCCAACGAAGATTATTCAGGTGTATAAAAGGCACACGTTGGGATACTTAAGACCTAAAACATCAACTGTCAACCCTGAGTCTGGTGGATATTTTAGCTTGGGGGAAAAAAAATGAGCACTAAGCCTAATGTGATTCGGAAGTGTTTGTGGCCTGCATGCCTTGTGGGTCTGCTCATCACTGGCATCCTCTCTCTGGACTGTAACTTGCTGCATTTCTACCTGAGGAAAGTCACCTGGCAAAACCTGAGACTTCTGAGCAGTACGAGCAGCTCCTTTCCTGCAGAGTGCCTGAGCGAAACCAAAGCGTTTGAGTTGCCCCAAGAGATCCTGTCACACACCCAGCCTGTGAAAAGGTACATCAAGGAGGCCTTCTATGAAATGTCTATACAGGCCTTCAACATCTTCAGTCAGTACACCCTCAAATCCACTTGGGAAAGCGACGATCTGAAACAAATCCAAATCGGACTCGATCAGCAGCTGCAGTACTTGGAACAATGCCTGGAGGAAGAGGAGAAGGAAAAGGAAGACTTGAAAGAGATGACAGAAGATGGGATGAACTGGTCAGGAGCTCTGGTCCCCCAGCTGAGCAGCCTAGAACTGAGGAGATATTTCAATAGGATAGACAACTTCCTGAAAGAAAAGAGACACAGTCACTGTGCCTGGGAAATCATCCGAGCGGAAATCAGAAGATGTTTCTACTACTTTCAGAAATTTGCAGCCCTACTCAAGAAGAAATAAGGTATATTTTTTAGAATTAAAATTCCCTTTCTCTCCATGATCTCCCTCTCCTTTATCTTCTTTTTAAGAATTTTTGGGCTATCCTATAAGCCTGCCCACCATTGGAGTGGCGGTCATTTAGGTAATGTTTGCTGTCTCTAAAGTTGGCCTTGAGACATCAGCTACATCCACCTTTCTAAGAGGTGATGCCAACCACCTCTGGGTACCAACGGTCTTCTTAGAAAGTTCTGAAGATAGTTTTATTATTTTTTTTAAGATTTTATGTATTTATTTGACAGACAGAGATCACAAGTAGGCAGAGAGGCAGGCAGAGAGAGAGGGGGAAGCAGGCTCCCCGCTGAGCAGAGAGCCCGATGTGGGGCTTGATCCCAGGACCCTGAGATCATGACCTGAGCGGAAGGCAGAGGCTTTAACCCACTGAGCCACCCAGGTGCCCCTGAAGATAGTTTTAAATAAAGGAATAAGATCCTCTCCATGTTCTACTCTTTTCTTTCTCTTTCTTTTGCTATTTTTTAACTTGCTTTGCTCTATGGCGTTTGAACTTCACCATGCCAATGTTAGAGGATATGAATGAGAGAATGTTGCAAAATGTAACACCTCAGTGATTTAACGGTCATGCTGCAGAATACACAGAATAGCTGTGTATTCTGTGATCGCTGAGCATGTTAAAGGAGCTTATACAAGCTTTCATAGAGTTAAAACCCTTCTTTTCTCCCCCTGCCCTCAAAAAAAAAAAGTGAAATTTCTGTCCTATTTGCTTCTCAGTTTGGTGTGTTTGAAATGATATAGTTTGTAGGATGGCATTTTATTTTATTTTTTTTAAGAGAATGAAGATCCTCAGTGATATCAGATAGTTGAATTAGATGGCCATTAAGTTCTCACTCATCCTTTGAGAGCCAATGATTGTAATGTAGAAAACACAGCTCATTCCTACTGCATACTATTTGATTTCTACATCCAAGAGCATGGAAAATGCTGCAAATATATATATAAATATATATATATTATCTGTTTTTCTGTGTTTTTTTAAATGCCTTAGATGAAGTACCTGCATATTTCACACTGATTTGCACACTGGATTTTCCCAATAGGAAGACCACTTTCTGTCTGTTAAGTAGACTAGTTATAATAATACAAGACACTTTAATCTCATTTATCTTTTTAGAAATTATTTTGTATCCAGGTTACCTAGATTATTTACTTAAATTTTCTTGTGTGCTACTTCATCAGTGTTAATCCATCATCCAGCTGAAATCAATTTTTTTTCTTCCTCTCTCTCCTCCCCATTTCAGAATCCTGTACACCATCAAGCGAGAATTAACAAAAAGACGTGGCTACACAAATGGCAAAAGCACAAATGTACCTGGTTCCACCCTTGGGAAACCTCCCCTGCTATATTGTTTCAAAAGCAAGCTCCCGACCTATTTAGATTCAAAGTTCATTCAAGTACAGGGCTCAAATGGTAAAGCCAAACAGAGGCAAATTTCAGGCAAAAATTAAAAGTTGTGGATTATGGTATCCTGGCTATCAGTGGAAGGAATGTAAATAAAATGAGTTAGTTAAATCCATTAGTAAAAACAACTCATCAAGAGTTGTTCTAAATGAAGAAAAAAAAAGTCACCATAAACTGTAAAGATGTTGCGGCTTGCAAGCTACTAAGCAGAAAGTATACATCTGGTATTTTCCAAGAATTTCTCTACTAATGCTTTTGCACAGTCTCCCTAATAACTCTACCAGAGATCATGTCAGTTATTTCAGTAATTTATGGTTGCAGTCTTGCCAAATGTTTGCTATGCTAGAGGGAAGAGTATTGGCACTTCGAGTCAATAAAGATTGTCCGATTACAAGGGCAGGGTCAGAAGTCAGAACACTATGCTTTCACTAAGAACATCTCTAGTCAGAAAAGGGAGAACATCCCCACTGAAAAATATTGGTTAAGGACATAAACTGGCATCATCATAAAGGAAGAAATACTAACAGACAACAGGAAAAATGTTTAATCTCATTTGTGGTTAAAGAAATACAAAAGAAGACAAGAGGATACCTCCCATCCATATGGCAGAAATGAAAAAGTGATTATAATATAAAGTATGAGCGGGGTGTGGGATACAGGAAAAAAAAAATCCTCTTGTATATTGTTAGACAGCAGGTAAAGTGGCACAACTTTCCTACAGGACAATACCGCAATCTCAAGTATCCTAAAAAGTGCACTAACTCTTTCAACCTAGCTATACTAAGCTCCAGAAATTAATCCAAGGAAATGATTGGGTAAGACTGTTTACTGGAGCCTTATTTATAATATCCCCTTTCCTTTTGTCTTCATTTTTACCTCTCAGTATTATCTATGTTTTCTACAATGACTTGGGGAAGGGGAGGCTAATTCTAAAGTTAAAGAAACTGCACAAGCTCATCTTTAACTGCAATTACCCTGTTTTCCTTACGGGGGTAGACTGGGACAAACACTGCCCTTTCACCTGATTAATGATGTCTCTGGGCACTTCTTAAGCAACTCAGGTCTGCCGTGTTCTCTTCTGCTGCTATTAAGTAGCTGCTAAATTTCAAAGGTATCCTTCCTTAGGCATCATTTTCATGGGACCTTTGTAAAGTGCCTTCCATTGCTTCAAAAATTCACTTTTTTTCTTTTGTTGGTGCCACTGGCAATATCCAGAAATCACCAGAGAAAGTGCTTCCTGACTTAGCAGTCTCCTTTTTCTGTTTATTGAATGAAAGTCAAATTTCTGGTAAGTCAGATAAAGGGAAAACTCCCAGAACTGTTCAGAGGTCCCACATAAAATGCTTGAGTGGGTACCTAGGTCACAGGTGTTCTGATGGAAGCTTGCTTCCTCCCTCCCCATGCTCCGGGAAGGGATCAAAAGGTAGAGAGTAGAAAGAGTGTAACTGAGCTTCCCTGGAATAGGGAGGACTGGGCCTCCATGAGGAAATGCTGGCACCACCACTACAGTAAAGCTGAGCGTGCACAGCTTCTAACAGGTGCACAGGCTTGGCCTCCCCTCACCGGCAAAAACGACTGTCTGGGCACCGTAAGGGAACTCTGCCTTCTCAGAGTGCCTACTTTGCTGTTGCCCTACCTCTTTAATAATCCACACTAAGAAGAGGCATGATGTGTAAACATCTGACTTGCGAGGAAAGGCAAAGAAACAGGGCCACCTATAACCCAACAGGCGCACCCCCTGGGGGAACTCGGAGGCAGTTCCAAGCCACTGGTTTCGCAAGGACTTGCTGGCGTGAACACTGCCCCGGCGGCGTCTGCGCGGTATCCTCCGGATTTGCTTTTTTCCAAATGCTGACAGGGGACCTGGGATTTAAACTTGGAGCTCTACCCCTAAGTCAAAATTCCACGTTCAGTCTGGAGGGAGCCACCTAACCAGTTTCTAGGCAAAGTCTTGAGGCTTCTTGGATTACTTCCTTCTCCATTCTAGCCTGTTCTCCAGTCCCTGAAAACTCGCAGACCCCAGGACCTCGGCTTTCCGCCTACCCAAAGTGCCCTGATCCCGTCCCCCCTGCCCTGGAAGCGGCCCAGCCACAGGCCTTCGGGCGGATATTTAAATCCGCTGGAACCACCCAAGGACACCCTGGCGGAGGGCGGAAGGTCTCTCCCACTCTCGGGAAAGCAGCAACCCTCTCCGGCTGCGCCCTTCGCGGCGCGTCTGGGATCAGATCCGAGAAACGCGCCCCGGGCCACAGGCAGCCGAGGAGGCGGGGAAGCAGCAACTTTCCCTCCGCCCTCTAACCGCAGGGCCTTGGTGCGGCGGCCTCGCGGGGGCCGGGCTCCTCGCCTTTCCCCGTCGGGATGCCGGGCGGGAGCCGGCCGTGTGGTTGGCGGGCGGTAGGGGAGTGCGGGGAAGACCCGGGGGGCGTCCTGCTCTCCGCGAGCCCCGTCAGATGTTGCAAAGGCAAACAATAGGGGAGAAGCGGAGAGACAAAAGGCCATTCGTCATGATCTCCACGGGCGCTGTGGCGTGGTCCCTACGGGGAGGACATCTGGGAGGCGGTCAGGAAGGTGGGTGAAGGGGGGAGCCTGAGGGGCCTGGAGGTCTCCGGTACTCACTTGCCTGGCACTGGAGGGCGGCCCTTTTCCATTCGGAGAGGGGGTCCCAAGGCAGGGAGGACAATCAAAGGAAAGTTAAGGGGTTTTCACCTTCCTCGGCGTAGGGGAAGGGAGGGGCTGGATTCCAGATGTTTGACAGTTGTTGGCCCAAGGGGGCAGCAGAGCTTCCCGGTCCTTCACCCAAGCGCTCCCTCCCCGAAGCCCCGACAGTGCCCGGGGCGAGCGGGCCGGCGGAGCGGGCTTCCCCGGCGCGATCCGCGCCCAGCCTCCGCACACGCCCTGCGCGCCGTGCTCCCGCCCAGGCGCACTTTCGCAAAAGTTTGTCTTCCCGCCGCCCGCAGCCCGACACGCACGCGGCAGTCTCCCGCGATTCGGGACGGCTCCGGGGCGCACTTGTGCCCCGCGGGACATGTATTTTACTGCTAGAGCTTTCACAGTCAAGGCCCGGGAGCCCGGGCTGGGGACTGGACTCTCCTTCCCGCCCGAGAAGGGCACGCGAGTTGCCGGCCTGAGCCGAGGCGCGGGCAGGGGTCTGACGCGGATCCCAGCCCGGGAGCCGCCGCTCGCCCCCGCCCCCCACCCCCGACGCGTCCTCCCCCAGGGGCGCCCCACACCGCGGCCCGCCCCGGCTCCCCGGAGGGCGAGCAGCTGCCTTGCGGCGCCACCTCGCCTCGCCGCGCGCGGGCTCTCACTCACCGTGGGCTTTTACCTTCAGCCCGCGGCCCTGTCGGCTCCTACGCCGAATCAGCCGCAGCCGGCGCCGGAGGAGGAGGACGAGCCGGGGGCCGGACGGGGGACGCTTGCGGATCCACGCGGCGGGCGCGGAGCGAGCGGCGAGGGGCCAGCGCGCGCGGTCTCCACGAACGCGCAGGCGAGCGAGCGCGGGGTTGGAGCTCCAGCCGCCGCCGTTCCGAAGTAGCCCCCACAGGCACCCAGCGCGCGGCTCTCGCGCGGGGGCGCCGACCGGGGACCCCTGGCGGCCGCCCGCGGAATGGCAGCTCCGTGAAGTCAGGTCGCCTGGAGGCTCATCTTGCCTCCCGCAGAGGTGAGGAATAGGCGGTCTATGCGGGCTCCAGGGCTTGCCAAAAAGACCGGGACCCTCTCACGAGGGCGGAGAGCGAGAAAGCATCAGAAAGTTCGCGTTCTGGGTCCAACACAACCAAGGCACCTAGAAAGGGGGAAATCATCGTCTCCAAGATTTTCTCACTTGTTGAAAAAGACTGTTGGAAAATACTGACGGGGGCGGGGCGGGGGGGCTTTAATCATTGGTAAATACTGAGATTCTGGCGGCTTTACTAGAACAACCTGGGAGTAGTGGAATGAGAAATGAGAATAGCCTTGGAAGCCGGGCACACCCTGCGACTTTCTACTGTATGATTTTCGGTCTGTGACTTCTAAACCAGTATTTTCCTCTGTAAATTGGAAGAGCCGTATCTACCTTGCTGGGTGGTTTTAAGGGTAAACTAAACATAGAAAGCATTCTTTTTCTTTCTTTCTTTCTTTCTTTCTTTCTTTCTTTCTTTCTTTCTTTCTTTCTTTCTTTCTTTTTAACATAGAAAGCATTCTTAATAGTAGGAATCACTAGATAAAAACTTCCTAAGGAGGGGCGCCTGGATGGCTCAGTGGGTTAAGCCCCTGCCTTCAGCTCAGGTCATGATCCCAGGGTCCTGGAATCGAGTTCCGCATGGGGCTCTCTGCTCAGCGGGGAGCTTGCTTCCTCCTCTCTGCCTGCCTCTCTGCCTACTTGTGATCTCTGTCTGTCAAATAAATAAATAAAATCTTTAAAAAAAAAAAAAAAACTTCCTAAGGAAAATAATGCCTTCCACATCTTTTTATTTCCATATAGCTCCTCAGTACATACCGATTGGGGAGTACCAAACGACTAGGTACTGGATTTTACAATTCTGACTATACACTTTATATATATATATATATATATATGACATATAATATATGTCATATATATATATAATTTTACAATTCTGACTATACACATTATATATATATGACATATAATATATGTCATATATATATATATTATTTATTTATTTATTTGAGAGGGCATGTGCACAAGCAAGGGCGGAGGTGAAGGGCAGAGGGAGAGGGAGAAGCTGACTCCCCACTGAGCAGGGAGCCCAATCAGGGCTTGATCTGGAGGCTCAACCGACTGAGCCACCCAAATACCGGGAAGTATGGAAAAATATTAAGTAGAAATGAGGATGCATGAGAGGTCAACATCATTCCCCCAAAAGTGGTTTCCACCACTACTAAATGAGAACCTCTAAAAACCACACATTTTCTGCAATATTAAGTCATTTCTGATACTTTAAGAAATATTTGATAGTCAAATAGTCATGGTCTAATGATGTTAACACTAGATTAAATGATTCCACTTAATTCTTGGGCAATGCAAAGATACCGGAGATTGTGAATAAGAAACTCAAACAGGAGGGTGAAAAATAGTCAGATGCAAATATACAGCCATTAATTAAGCAATGATTCTTATTGAGTAATGCAGTTTCATTTCCAAACTGCCTCAAACCCTAGTCACTGCTTTTAAAGCTTTTGTCCTTTTGGCCTCATGGCAATCAGAACACTCTCATGGTGCAGAACAATCAGGATGGAAGTATCTCTTAATTACCCCAGTTTACCTTTAATTGTCCTTCCCTTTCACTCACTAGTCCCTAATTGGGAAGTCTCTTGCCTGCCTTGCAATACCCTTGGCATGATCTTTTCTGTCCATTCAAAAAGGAAAAATAAGGGTTTTTGCCTTAGAAACTAAAGCCAAACACTGAGATCCGACTCTGCCCTTGGAGATCTGACTCACGGTCCAGAGTACCGATGAGCAAGACATGCACGTGGTGAAGAGGGCATTCAGTTCTAATCAATAAATATTAATGGAACCATCTCTGCCTCTCTCCTTGCGTTTCAGCTTTGCCTGTGGGAGGAGAGAACTTTCATCCCACTTCCATCCCCTTAGTGGCGATTTCCCCAGGGAGGAATGGTAAATCTTGTGACTGGGAGGGAGCCACCCATATTTCCTGGATAATTTTCATCAGTGAGAGGGGTCATTGTAGTGAATAATACCCCAGTTCTTGCCCACTCTCTCCTAGCTTCTCTGCCTGTGACCTGGTGTGCTGGAGAAGGATGGGTCCACCTTCACAGTGTGCTCGGAAGGGCCAGCATTTAGATTCAAGCCCTCCTTGGTCCTCCTGCATCTTTGTGTGGTCAGGCTACTACAACAAAGCCTGGGGGCTTCCCAACAGCAGAAAGGGATTTCTCACAGTTCTGGAGGCTGAGAAGTCCAAGATAAGTTGCTAGCAGATTCAGTGTTTGGGGAGGGCTTGCTTTTTCTTAGACAATTTTTCACTGTGTCCTCACAACACAAAAGGGGGCAGGAAGCTTTCTCAGGCCTCTTTTATAAAGACACTAATCCCATTCATAAGGCATCCTCCCTCATGACTGATCACCACACAGAAGCTCCATCTCCCAATACCATCACACTGGGCCGTAGGATTCAACAGATGAATTTGGGGAGGGCATACACATTCCATCTGTAGCGTCCCCGGCTACACCTCCTTCTCCAGTCAGGCTTTTATCAGAACTCTGCGTAGGTGTTACATAACAAACTGGCTCCGTCACAAATTGAACAAGATGCTGTTTCCCACTGGCTATTATTCCTTATGTCTATGGTTCTTTGCTTGTAGGGAAAAGCAATCTGAAGGGAAAGACTAGGTGAAGGAAAGGATTCAGGTACCAGGAGTCCACCCAACCTACACCATCCTCTCCCTCAAACGTGCTCCCCTGCTGTCTTCCCCATCTCAGTGAATGGCCTCTCCAACCTTTCATTGACTTAAAGCCCCAAACCACAGGATCATCTTTGACTTTTCTCCTTTTCTGTTCCACTCCTAATCTATCAACACATCTCATTGGCTTTATTGACAGACCTCTTTCCACCACCTCAGACCAAGCCACAAATACCTGTAGCTAGTATTACTACAATAACCTTCTGTCCCCCTTTCCAACTTGTCCCCCCATATGTGCTATTCTCAATAAAGCAGCCAATATGATTCCAGTAAAAGTGTGTCCTATTTTGTCAACTTGCTACTCCAAATCCTCCTTGGGCTCCTCTTCCAAATCTACTTAAAATTATTATCACTTTCCCCTTCTAACACTTCCTTATCCGTATTCCCTGCTCCAATGTCTCAGAATTTATTGCCATCTGATTATATATATATACATATATATATATATATATATGTATATATATATAAAATCTCCTATATTCATTTTCTGTCTGTGTTAGTTTTCTATGGCTGCGGTAACGAAGAACCACAAACTTAACAACATACAACAATACAAATGTATTATATTCTGTAGGTTAGACTTTCAGCCCAGGTCTCATTTGTGTCAGCAGGGCTGCATTGCTCTTTGAAGTCTCTGGAGGAAAGACAGTCAGTTTCACTGTTTTTACTGGTTTCTAGAGGCTGCTGACATACCTCAGCCAGGGTTTCCTTTCTCTCTCCAAAACCAGCCACAGCAGTCAAGATTTCATTTTCTTCACCCTGACCTTTCTGCTTCCCTCTTCCATTTACAAAGGCCCTTCGGGTTACACTGAACCCATCCAAATAATCCAGTGTTATCTCCCTATGTCAAAGTTAGCTGATTAGTGACCTTAATTCTGTCTGCAACCCCAGTGCCTCCTTGCTGTGTAATGTAACACGATCCCAGGTTATGGAGATAAAGATGTGGACATTTGGGGGTCCGTTATTCTGTCTACCACATCGTCTTACTCTTTCTACTAGAATGTAAATTCCACATGACATGGATTTTTATCTATTTTGTTTATTACTCTATCCTTGGACTAGCTCAATAAATACATAGATGCTTGCTAAGGACTGAATTATATCCCACCTCCCTCCGCCTCCAAATCCTATGTTGAAGCCCTAACCCTCAATGTGATGGTATTTGGAGTTGGAGCCTTTAAGAGGTAATTACAGTTATCCCGCTTCTTGGCCCTTTGCCTAAGATCAAGAGGTAATTACAGTTAGATGAAGTGATAAGGGTAGTCCGTTCATGATGAGATTAGTGGTGATTAGTGGCTTTATAAAGAGAAACAGGAAAAGAGAGATTGTTGTCTCTCTGCCACGTGAGGACACAGTGAGAAGGAAGTCATCCATAAGCCAACAAGACTCTTAGCAGGAACCAAACTGGCCAGCATCATGATCTTGGACTTCCCAGTACCCAAAACTGAGAGAAATAAATGTCTAATATTTAAGCCATCTGGTCTATGGTATTTTTGTTATACCACCTGAACATGCTAATATGGCACTCAAATATGTGTTGAATTAATTAATGAAGAGAACTCATTATGGGTGTTGCAAATACTTAATCTCTATTAAGCACCCATCATACGTCAGGTACTCGCTAAGTACTTTACATGGAATGTCTCATTTAATTCTCACAAGGTTCCTATGCAGTAAATACAGATGAAGAAATTACAGACCAGAAATTTCCCCCATCTGAGGGAACTTGCCCAAGGTCATGCAGCTAGTACACCATGTAGGTAGGTTTTAGACTTGGCAGCGTGACTTAAAACCATAGTGGAACCCTCACACTCCTCTGCCACTATCATGCAGCAATAGACTGCCTAGGATCCTGCCCTCAAGATGCTTACAACCTAGTTAGAGAAATATGACTAGCAAGAAGGGGGGAGGGGAAGGGGCGTGTAGAAGAGGCCGATACATTTCTGTGGAGCACAGACACAAGATTAATTCTGGATGGAGTTGACTGGGGGGAGTTTCAGGGAGGATGTAGCATTTGAGCTGGACCTAAAGATGGCGGACACTGGGGCACCTGGGTGGCTCAGTCGGCGGCTCAGCATCTGCCGTCAGCTCAAGTCATGATCCCAGAGTCCTGGGATCAAGCCCTGCATTAGGCTCCCTGCTCAGCAGGGAGTCTGCTTCTCCCTCTTCCCCTCACCCTGCTCATGTTCTCTCTCTCTCTCTCTCTCTCTCACTCTCTCTGTCTTTCTCTCAAATAAACAAATTAAATCTATAAATAAATAAATAAGGTGGACATTGTTGGGAGTTAGAAAAGTTGTTTCAGGTACAGAAAACCTGTAATGATACAGGAAGGTAGCAAAATGCTAAATGTGTCCTAGAAACCAAGATTAATCTAGTTGGTATGGGGACTATGTGTGCAGTCAGATGATAAAGGCTGGGACCCCAATGCTAGGCTAGAGATCAAAGGAAATGTAATGATTTTCATCTAAGTTATTGATGGAGAAAGTTAATGAAAGAGCTGCCAAAGCAATGTCTGAAGCTATAACTCAAAAGGCAGTTAGTAGAAGACAAAAATGAACTTATTGCTGATAAAATGTTTTGAGAGGCTTCTTTGTTTGCCACATTATAAAAGGGCAATCATGGATCTGTCATTCTAGGTCCAGAGCACAGCCTCCCATATCCTAGAACCAAAAGGTTCTCAAGTGAGCAAAAACAGATAATGAAAGCAACTGGGTTATTCCTGACCTTTAGACAAATATAATTTTCACCATTTCCATTTTATAGGTGAAGTAACAGTCTGGAAGAATTGACTCGCCCCAGATTACACAACTAATATGACTGGGATGTTAGTTTTAGGTCTCATGACCATTACTGTTGTGTGTCCTGATCCAGCAGTGGAGAAGGCCCTAAGAGTGTGCTTGTCCAAGATAAAGTTGTCAGATTTCAAGCTGTCTCAGATAAATCTCTCCAGGTAGTGATGGGATAAGTCTAAGGAGTATGGATGGAGGCACTCATGATTCTTACTTCCAAGCTTTTGCAGGGAAAAGAGAGAAGACAGATCATCTGAAAGATGCATTTTAGGGAGACAAAGTGGCATAGTAATTAATAGAATGGGCATCAGAGTCTGAAAGACCCATATTCGCTGCATCTATCGCCTCATTTTATAAAATGGGGTAAATAACATAAGTGGTTGTATGGATTCTGTCAAGGGATGCATGTAATGCGCTTAGCACAGAGCTTGCCACATGGTATGTGCTCCAGAAACTCCATCTCTTTTTCTTTCCAGCACATAGTTCTACATCACCCTCCCATAGCTCCTCCCTCAGGAGGGCAAGACACCCTAGCCCCCAGCCCGTGTGACATTCCACACTCAATCTAGAAGACTTACCACCTCTTGGGATGTCATGTCCTAGAATTGGAAACAAAAAGAGAATATTTCTGGGTAGTTAGGTACAGAATTAATAACATTCACATTTTTTGCCCAAGTCAGTGCAAATTACTTTCTGTCATTTTCAGTTCATGCTTTATGTATTTCCTGTAAGAGGAAAGCCATGCTGGTCTTCAGTGGTGAATGAGAAAAATCCCAGAAAGATTCTGTTGCCAAACCACCTCATTACAGCTTCCACTGAGAGGGCACCAAAAGAGCAAAGGGATAGCGTAAGAGCGTCACCATAGTAACATCATAACACACTGCAATGGAGTAAAGCAGAGAAAACATGTTTGCGTCGTCCTTGACAAACACAGACTCACAATCATGTTGCTCAGGAGAGCAGTGCTCACTCAAATTGGATTTGTGAGAGGACATTCCTATTAATTTTGGTAGTCTGATTACCTTTTGGTATTGTGTGCTAACCATATTGATTACAGGCAGCTTACTAACAAAGAACAGACATTCTCAGAGTCCTTTTGTCATACCAAGCAACGAGAGTTAACACAACTGTCTACTTAACAAATCTTGAACAGTAAGGCACACTTCCTCCTTACCTACTTTGATTTTGCTTTCAAAACCTCGACTGATCATAATCCTGGAGAGATTGTCTCAATGTTGTATGGGGCATCTCTGGGTCCCAGAAATGAATGGGCATGCCTTCTCATAAGCATTGAAATCATGGCAATTTAAACAAGAGAGAGATGTGTGTGTACATGTACAAAAGATACGCATAATATGTAAATATATATGGTATATATAAAGATATTCATATAAATCTTTTATTCATATCTAGTATGTATATACGTAAAACTTTTTAAGCAATTTCAAACCATGAAAAGAATCCACATGTTAAAGCCCGTTTCCTGCTAGCATAATTCTTACCATTTATAATGACACTAGGTGTCTATAATTATGTCCTCTGAAATCCACATTATATCAATCCCATCTCGTGGAAGTGGAAATGAGGCACGGAAAGGTCACGGGGTTTGAGGGCTGGGGAAAAAAAAACCTGTGACACAGTTCAAAATTGTACCAGAGCAGCTAAACAAGATGGGGGACTTTGGAATCATTCTAGAAAATTGCCTGCCTTCCATTCTATGGGAGTAAAGTGAGTGTTCTTTCCTTACTTATTTTTTAAAAATTCATTTTATTTAAATGAGATTGTGATCTTCCCTCATGCTCTCTGGATCTATTTGTATTTTTCATAGTGACCCAATGTCCTTCAGATCTCCCTACCAGACTGTGTTTTTTCCAGTTTTGTTTGTTTTTTAAATCATTTGAGTCTTTAATAAGTGACTTTTCTCCTGAGAGAAGCCCGGTGTTTTTGTGCTGGCCTGACACACACCAGGGGTAGTACAACTTGTGGTCTGCCTCAGACTCTGAATAACGGAGAATTGTCCTTTAGGACTTCTCCTAAAGTAGGTCAGTAGATAGGATCTAAGGAGAGTTAGTTGTCAGGAGAATTGGACTTTAAGGTAGTCTCATGTAAAGACAGCATAGATTCCCCCAAGTCAATTTAAGAGTGAGTCTTTCTAAGATGGGGAATCAGACCACTGTGCACTCAGTGGGGTCGAGAAGTCTTATTCTCAAAGTGACTCATACAGGAGGGGACAGGAAACCAGAGAAGAGGCTGGTGTGTCATGGATGGTTCCAACTTGATTGCACCTCCTCCCCCTCCAAATAAGAAAGTAAGGAAGCTCTCACATGGGCTTTCTCTAGAAGGGGGAAAAACCCACAGCTTTACTGTCTTTGTGATCTGTGTCCATGACCAGGGCCAATACATCAGTCCTTAACTCCCAGTTGCCATGTTTGCAAAACAAAAAAAAGTCTCTCGTGCCTTCTCAGCTCTCCTTGAGTATCTGTGGAAAGAAAGAAGTAAGCTGTTCTATTGTCTGACTGAAGGTGGCTGTTAATGAACAAGGAGCATCTCCAAACCACCCCCTGGCCTCCTGGCATAAAAAATAAACAAGATTCTCCTTTTCACATCATAATTAAGGCAAGACACAAAAATGAGGGGATCACTTGTCCTGACCTACTTTAGCTTCCAGCTGTTTTACCTACTCAGGACCCCATTTCCTCAAGATTCCAATTAGATTCGATACACTGTTCAATATTAATTTCCTCCTAAGATGCTGCTTCACCATTTGGAGAGCCCCTTGGGTTGAATAATTATTGAATTTCTAAATGGCCTCTGGCCAGTTTCAGATATGATAGTGTTTCATGTCTAGTAATATGAGAGACTTGCCCTGGATATCGAACAGCCCTGATGATGCTTTTCTGAAGAAAAACACCTCTCTGAAAGGTTTTTAGAAAAGTTTCAGTTACAATTTTTCCCAAGTCCTATTGCCTAACGCTCAGCAGAGTCTCTGACGGATAATTTCCCTCCTTCCTTTTATTTCTTCTTTCTTTTTACCCTCCCTCTTCCCTTCCTCCTTTCTTTCTCTCCCCTTTTGTGAACTTTGTACCAAAGAGGATTTATGACAGCTGGGTACCTCATCAAGATTTCTACCCAATGTCCTAGAAGAACAATGAAATTGCATTACACTTTCATTCCTTTTCCTTGCCTATTTGCTTTCCTTTGTTCTTTTCTGTTTATCTCAGCAGAGGCTAAACTTGGGTTTCCATTTGAAGTTGCTGCTCATTGATGCTCAAATTGTAGTCAGCGTCAAAAGCCAGAAGGAAGGCACAAGTGAAGGGTTGGAAGGACCCTCAGGACCTTTGCCTCAGCAGCTAGGACAGTCCTATGGCATTTACTGGAGAGGGAGGGCAGTGGACTCATATTTGTCAAGCAAGAGAAGGTATAATGTGCTAAGACCTGTGCTGGGCATTTTCACATGTTTGCTCACCAAATATTTACAATGACCGTGGATAGTAGGTAGGATTACCCCCATTTTAGACATTAGGCAGCTTGTCCAGGGTTCACACGGGCTGCGTGTGGTGTTCTCTTGGTATCACCTTGTATCCATCACCTCTGCAAGAACTAAGATTAGTGTTTGGGGATGGGGTTTGGTATAGAAAATATCCCTGGTTCCAGTGCCCTTACGGTGGCTGGTTTCCCAGATCTCAAGCACGCATCAGGTATCATCCCACTGTCTGCCTCAAGACTCTGCACAGCTGTGGGAGCTTGCCCAGCCCTGGAATGAGCACAGTGGCTAAGCTGTAGGGAGGCTAGGTCGAGCCCCTAGGCTAGCCAGTGAATAAATATTCCAGCCTCTTATCCTTGAGATGGACAATGATGGGAGGCACTCTTTACGTGACTTAGAGATCCCAGCCTGAAGTGGCCCTTGACCATTCATCCTTATATTGTCCCAGACTCCTGCTTCCCAGACTCACCTCCCAAGTAAACTAACTGCATTCAAGTCCACATCTCAGGCTCTGATTTGGAGGGAATCCAAAGCCATATTTGGGTTCCTGGTAGACTGGAAATGAAGACCACCTTGTGTACTGACCAATAAAAGGGAAGGTTCTTGTCATGAGTCCTATAGGAAAGTAAGTCAGACTAAATCAGAGAGAGACCCTGGAGTAGAAAACACAATTCCAAGCCTGGAACTCTAAAAAATTTTCCTTTAAGTAGGACTGTTTGAGAAAATATATGCTAAGTGTCCATTAAACATGCCTGGAAGGAAATGCACCAAGACATAAACTGTTTTTTCTCTTCTGAGTAAATCTTCCATGGAAGTTCCCCTGATCCACCTCAGTTCTCGTATTTATGTCCTGACTGCCCCCTGGGGAATCTCAATTCCTGTCACCGGAGGTAATGACCATTTTTTCCCTGCTCCTCAAACTGGGTAGAATAATACACTTAGTCATCATTCTCTATCTGGAAGGCAGACCAGCATGTTAGCCCAAAATAAGCTGTGGGTGACAGAGGCAGGTCAAGTTCCGATCAGCTGGCTTAGTGTTATCACTCAGGTTTTGCTATAGACACAATCCTCAAGTTCAGTGGCTCAAAACTGCAAAGGTTAATGTCTTACTCGTGCACAACACTCATCTTGGGTTGATGGGGGTGGGAGAGGGGGCTCTGCTTCTGTATCCCCCACTGAAGGACCAAGGCTGTGGAGCAGCCACTTTCCAGAATGTTGGTAGTCTCTGTGGCACAGGGGAAGAAGGCAAAGCTCACAGAGGCTCTCCAGCCTTCTGCCTGGAAACAGCACGTTGCCTGCTCAAACTTCATTGGCTAAAAAGAGTTGTGTGGGGGCGCCTGGGTGGCTCAGTGGGTTAAAGCCTCTGCCCTCAGCTCAGGTCATGATCCCGGGGTCCTGGGATTGAGCCCCGCATCAGGCTTTCTGCTCAGCAGGGAGTCAGCTTCCACCTCTCTCTCTGCCTGCCTCTCTGCCTACTTGTGATCTCTGTCAAATAAATAAAATCTTAAAAAAAAAAAAAAAAAGAGTTGTGTGGTCTCGTGCATGGGTTCCACAGAAAGCGGAAGTACAACTTAACTTCCAGGTGAGAAAAGAGAGAGAGAGAGAGAAAAGCAGACTATTTGTGAAAAATGTCTATCAACGTTTGGACGATCACTTAACCTATGCTTCAGTGTTCTCCACACGTACGAGGGGACGTTCATTTCATGGGGTCATTGTGAGGATTAAATGCGAAATTGCTCATAAAGCAGCTGGCACGTAGCCATGACTAAATACACATTGCTAAGTGGGCCATGATTCTTGGGACACCTGAAATATGATGTTCAGGTTTATCCCGATATTTCCCACATCTCGGTGATTAAATAATAGCAAGTTTTTCTTAATGCTTTTCTGTAAGTTGCATTTTCTTGTTTTTTAAAAAAATTACCCCTGTGCCTTTTCACTGAATTTCTCTAAGTTCTGTCCATTCTAAGATATGGATTCCGGCAGAATGCTCCCCACATAGAAAGGACCAGACCACTACCACGCAGAGAGCAAATACTTTGTTTTGAGGAAGTTACAAAAATAGAAAATGAGAATCAGTGTATTTATTATTTATAGCAAGTTATAATTCTTGCACAGATAAACTTAGCATAAACTCATTGGAATAGTATGGGTCTCGTCAGAAGGAACATATTATTATCACACTTGAAAGACTATGACTGGGCATGAAGTTATCCTAACTTTATGGTCTAGGCTCCTTAGGCCAAGCATGTTATTCAGTTTCAGTGGGTCCTTTATCTTGTCAACAGAACACTGGTGAAACTCGCACTGGCTGCCTCTGATTTCATGAGAGTGAGTACACACTGGTTCTCCCTGGGGAAGGCAGGGGCTTGGTAGGGTCCGAGCAAGGGCCTGAGGCATAAGCTGTAGCTCCTGTCCCTCAACATCTTGGCTTTGGGCTGGAAAGCCAGCATTTTGAGGATCTAGTCATGAGACTTTCTCATTGTCCTTGGGCTGGGTCACCCCGCGCCACCCCCTAGATCTTGTCCTTACCTGATGGTCATGGATTTCTAGTTTTATAAGGTGTTCTTTATTTTGACAGAATTTGGGTGACAAACTTTCTGTTCAGTTAGTGGCTCAGCTCATGTGCACCCTGGGGTTGTTTATGTTTTCAGGACCTGCTTTTGAGAAACTCTAAAAAAGTTTATTTTACGGAGCTGGTTTGCTTTTGCCAGAATGCATTCATTTGCTCAAGTTATTTTTAAAATGTGCTTTTTCTTAGCTTCTTAGAGAAGCTTTAGTCTCTTGATTGTGTGGGTCTGGGTCAGAAAAAACTGCCTACCTATTGATAGAAACCTGATTAAATGTCTAGTCGAAGTGGATCGAAGAAGGTTCTTGAACAGAACATCCTCTACAGCCTGAAAGCTGAGTTAAAATACTCTATGGGGTTGGTCCCAGGGATTGAAATGCTTGATACTTCTAGAATCAACTAGGCCATGCAAATGAGTCTCAAACTGCTGCTACAGGTGTGTGTGGGAGGGGAGACCACAAATGGATATTCATCCAGGAGAACACCCACTGCAGTCTGTTGGAAATACCATGGAACTCAGTAGCAGAAAGACTGCTGGAGACATTCTGTAGAGGCACAAACCCTCTACCTCATCTGAGTCAAATGGACTGACTCATCAAACTACCTTGCAAACTTTTTATTTCACAGTTGGTTTTTAAAAACACTTCCTTTTTAAAAAAATAACGATGTTATATATTTACTAATTTGAGAGCGAGAGTGTGAGCAGGGAGAGGGGCAGAGAGAGAGGGAGAGAGACTCTCAAGCAGACTCTACGATGATTGCAAAACCTGACGGGCTGGGGGGGCGGGGGGGGGGCACCAGGGTGGCTCAGTCCTTAAACATCTGCCTTCAGCTCATGTCATGATCCCAAGGTCCTGGGGTCGAGCCCCCCATCGGGCTCCCTGCTTGGCAGGAAGCCTGCTTCTCCCTCTCCCACTCCCCCTGCTTGTGTTCCCTCTCTCGCTGTGTCTCTCTCTGTTGAATAAATAAAATCTTAAAAATAAACAAAACTAAAACAAATTAAAAGAAAAACAAACCTGATGTGGGGCTCGACACCACCACCCTGAGATCACGACCTGAGCCAAAATCAAAAGTCCAACACTTAACTGACCAAGCCACCCAGGCACCCTTATAAACAACTCTTAAGGACATACATTCTTACCTTTCAGGGAATTAGAAACCCCTTTGCGAATCTGATGAAGGCTATGGACCCACTACCCAGAAAAATGCACATACATGCAAACTTGCTTAAAATGTTGGTAGTTTCATTGGGAGAACATCCAAGAATGGCCGATATATCCCCTTGCTTCAGAATTTGAGTGTACTTTAAACCTGAGATTACTGGTACGTGGATAGTGTTCATTGTTTCAGAACTAAGTTCCTGTTTCACAGCAGGCTCTGTTCTGGAAGCTGGGGATGCAAGATGTGTAAGACAAGGACCAGCCTTGTGAAGCTCAGCCCAATGGGAGACAAACAGATCCATAATAATGATGCATAATGAGCTAAGTGCCGTGCTAGAACCCCAAGTAGAGAAACCTCCAAGATTCTTGAACAGAAGGTAATTAATTCAACAGAATATTTAATAAACATAGTGTGTGCCAGGCAATGAGGATGAGGGAATGAGCTAGTGCACAGACACGGTCTCTGCCTCAACCGTAGGTGAATCCAGATTGGCAAGTAAAGTTTATCCAGGGGAAGGGGTGCATATACCAGGCAGTGGGAGCAACACATGCACCAGCCAAGGATGGAGACAAAGAGAGGATGAGTAGTGAGGGCAGAGTGGAGAGGTCCACTGGGTCAGATCCCAAAGGCCCTGCGCTTCATGGGGTACGGCCCTTATGTTGTGTCCAAGGTTATCACTGAGGGTTTTTTAATTAATTAATTAATTAATTTTTAAAAAAATATTTATTTATTTGACAGAGATCACAAGTAGGCAGAGAAGCAGGCAGAGAGAGAGAGAGGAAGAAGCAGGCTCCCTGCTGAGCAGAGAGCCTGATGCAGGGCTCGATCCTAGGACCCTGGGATCATGACCTGAGCAGAAGGCAGAGGCTTTAACCCACTGAGCTACCCAGGCAACCCATCACTGAGAGTTTTTAAAAGCAAGTGAGATCAAGGAAGAGATTCTATTAGAAACATCACTCTGCCTTCTGTGGAGAAATGGATTGATCCGGGGTGGGTAAGTGGGAGGGGGAGGGTGGGCTCTCCGTGACAAGATCAGAAGGGAGGAAGGTGATGAGTTAATGTAAACGAGACAGGAGAGGTCCTGGTAGTGACAGCGGTGATGGAGTAGAGTGGAAGAACATCATGAGGCTTCTGGCTAGTACCTCACATGCACTCTTTCATGCCTTAGAATGATCTTCTCCTCAGGCAATGCTCTCTGTTCTGTGCAAGGAGGTAGTGCTAGGTTTTTGCTAATAAAACAATCTTGCTACTAAAGTAGTATCTCCTGGACTCTTGGCTGTGAGGTGTGGTTTAAAAATATGGGAACTCTACATTCAGTTGCTTAATGATGAGGATAATGGTGGTAACAATGATAACACCCACAACTCAATTTTATTGACCATTTACTCTGTGCCTGTAGCCCTTTCAAACATTCTGCATGTATTAACCCATTCATTCTTCAAACATCTGAGAGTGAACATCTGTTCCAGTTTGCATCTTAGGACCTCCCTTGTCCAGCCTGGAAGCTTCCTATATAATTCTGTTCACGTGAAACTCTAGCAAAACTAATCTATTGTGACAGCATATCAGTGGCTACCCTGAACCTAATCTATTCCCATGCCTATTGAATAAATGAGGATATTGAAGCAGGACAGAGGGGTTAAATACCTTGTCCAAGGTCACACAGCCATGAAGTGGAAAAACAGGGATTTGAGCCTTGGAAGTCTTGGCTCCAGGACCCACGCACGTATCAACTCTACCCTCCTCCTACAATGACAGAAATCTGGCTTTCTCCATAAAATATAGTAAGAGCATTAAAATAGACTTTTTCGATTTGTCCTGAACATTCTAAACAATCACAATAAAAAGTTTTTCACATCACTCATGACTCCAGAAACACTAGGAGCCTTACATGAGGCAAAAGGCTGGGCGTGAATGTTTTTGCAGATTCGGGATCCAAAGAACAGAAAAGAAGAAAAAACAAACAATGGTGTTTTTAAACAATGAATGTTGTTTTCCTCTAACCATAAGGGAGTTTTAAAACTTGACAAATCCATTCAGCTTTCAAAGCATTCCACATTCCCCACCCACAAGCAAATGCCAGAAGGGGCCAATTTGAGCCAACTCTGAGCTCAGGAATGATTTTCTAAATAATGGATCAGATTTCTTGAATGTCCACACTCCACAAATGGATACCCAGTCTTGTCCTAATTGGTCTGATGAAAACTACTTAGCCATTTATCAAGCTATTAATTCAAAAAGAACATTTCAGCAAGAGATGAGATAGTGAGGCAGAAATGCAGAAACAGCAAATGATAGGGTATTACTACTTTGAAAAGACTGAAAATCACTGCCTTAGGTCTTTGAAGTTTTAGAGCTACATTGTGCATAGGCTCAATTTTAATGAAGGACTTTCTGGGATAAAAATGTTTCTGATTTTATAATGAAAGCAATTTCCTCCATTTACAGGAACTGATTTTCTTTGGAGAGGACAAAGAAAATCGTATTTCATACGATCATTACATTTATTTAACTAACATTTTTTGGGAAGCATGCCCTGTGCCTGATACCATGCTACGCATTAAGATGCAAAAACAAAAAAGATAAAGATCTCGTTCTGTAGCCTAGCCATCAAGACAGACAAGCAAAGGAATAGTGTAATAGATCCGACAAAAGAAGAATGCACTAGCAAGTGAGAAGTGAGGTTAGCGTTGAACAGGAACTGTGTTGCAAAGATTTCGGATTTAATTTTGTAAATGATACAGAGTTAACAGAGTGATCATGAAATTGTACAAGGGTCATGCTATCATCAACGTGAAGAATGATTATAGTAATGGATTGTTATCAATGTGAAGAGACATCCAAGGCAGGTTGAGTTCCACTTTTTTTTTTTTTTTTTTTAGTTTATTGAATTTTGATAAATGTTTCCACCAACCTAACCATCACCCCAAACAAGATACTTAACATTTTTATCACTGCCATGAGCTCCATGAGTTTTAGTGTCTTTAAAACACCATCCACTCTTGGTCCAAGGCAGCCACTGATAAGCTGTCACAATAGATTAGTTTTTCCTGTTGTAGTTTCACTTGAATGGAATGATATAGTAAGTACTTTCAGACTGGGACTAGGAAGGCCCTAAGTTGCAAAATGGAGCAGACATTCACTCTCAGTTTCATGCTAGTGTTGACCCTACAATGTACCCTGGACCATGTTCTTTTGTATGTTTCTTTTGCTCAATGTACTGTTTTTGAGATTTTGTTATGTATTTCAGTAGGTTTTTTTTTTTTTTTTTTTTAGATTTTATTTGGGAGAGAGAGTGAGAGAGTGAGTGCACAAGCAGGGTAAGTGACAGGCAAGAGGGAAAAGCTGGCTCCCCACTGACCAGGGAGCCCAATGCAGGACTTGATCCCAGGACCCCGGGATCATGACCTGACTGACCCAAGAATCTCAATAGGTCATTCCTTTTTACTCCTGGGTAATTATTTTTATATATTATAATTTATCCATTCTTTCATTGATGGGACATTTGGACTGTTTCCATTTTGGCACTTTTAAAGGAATAAAGCTTCTATGAACAGTTGTGTGTTGACATGTTTTCCTTTCTCTTGGGGAAGTATTTAGGAGTGGAAGTGCTGCACATATGGCAAGTCAGTACTGAAATTGACAGGACTGCCCAATTATTTTTAGTGGTTGTACTACTTTATACTCTTATCAGCAATGTATAAAAATTCCAGTTGCTCCACAGTTTCACCAATACTTATCAACTTTTACTTTAACTACCTATTCTTACCTGTGCAGTGATTCCCAATGCAGTTCTGATTGTCATCCCCTGCTGATTAATATTGGGCATGATTTTATGTGATGATTGATCATTTATGCATTTGTGTGAAGTATGTTAAAATCTTTGCCCATTTAAAAAATTGGGTTGTCTTCTGAATAAGTAGGAATTCTTTTTATATTCTGGATACAAGATCTATGTCAGATCTATGCATTGTATATATCTTCTCCAACATAGCTCCTGTGTTCCACTATTCATAAAAATGATTCCACAAACACTGATACCTCCCTTTCTGCTTTCCATTCCACTTCCCCTTGTCCCCTAATCCTTTATAAGTGCTAGTTTCCAAGTAGTAATTCCATTATGATCAGAGAACTTATTTTGTATGACTTGAATCCTTTTAATTTATTGACACTTGTTAATGGCCCAGAACATGGTCTATCTTTGTATGTGTTCCGTGTGTTCCTAAAAAGAATGTGTAATCTATTGTGGACTATTGCTGTGTTCTATAAATGTCACACCAAATAGGTTGACAGTCTTGTTCAAGTCTTTTAGGTCCTTGCTGATTTGGATAGATTTTTTTCTTCTAAAGTCCTTCATTAGAATTTAGCCTCTGTACAATGTAGCTCTAATATTTGTCTTCTTGTTCCATGAAGCACTGACAGAAGGATCTTCAGATCTCCAACTCTAATTGTACATTTGTCTACTTCCCCTTACAGTTCCTGTTTTGCATATTTTGAAACTGTTACTAGGTAAACAAGCACTTAGGGTTGTTATGTCCTCTTGCTGAAATGACCCCTTTGCATTACAGAATGATCTTTATCCCTGGTAATATTTTTTGCTCTGAAATCTGCTTTTCTATTAACATAGTCATTCCTGCTCTTCTTTGATTAGTGTTGGTATGGTGTGTATTTTTCCATCCTTTTCATTTGTTTGTTCTTTCTTTATTTTTTTAAAAAAGATTTTATTTATTTATTTGACAGACAGAGATCACAAGTAGGCAGAGAAGCAGGCAGAGAGGAAGCAGGCTCCCCGCGGAGCAGAGAGCCCGATGTGGGCCTCAATCCCAGGACTCTGGGATCATGACCTGAGCGGAAGGCAGAGGTTTTAATCCACTGAGCCACCCAGGCGCCATGTCCTTTATTTTTAAGGTGTGTTTTGTTGGTACCATATAGTTAGGTCTTGTTTTTTTATTCAATAGAACACTTTCTACCTTTTGATTTGGAATATTTGTACTTAAATCCTTTAAAAAGATAATTAAGTAAAAATCATAATAACAAAGTATGGAGCTTGTAGCATATGTAGAAGTAAAATGTGAAGCCACAGTAGCACAAAGGTAAGAAGGGAGAAATGGAAGTATACTATTACAAAGTTCTTCAACTATATGTCAAGTAGTAGATCACTTGAATGTAGACTGAGAAGGTTAAAGATGTATATATAGTATAGTATAGATCTTTATATACATCTGTGTTGTACATATATAGAGTCTACCAAACTGACTGAATAAGCAATGACTGAATAAGTTATAATAAGCCAACAAGAGATAAAATGGAATCATAAAAAATACTCAACACAAAAGAAACACACACACACACACACACACACACACACACAAACCCTAAAGAAAAAATAGAATAAAGGGAAAACAACTTGCAAGATGGTAAGTTTAACCCAAACCAGATCAATAATCACATTAAATATAAGTGTTCTACAATACCCTGATTAGAAGGTGGTTATTTTCAGATTGGATAAAAAAGCAGGTATGAAGCTCTGGTCAGACAGTGATGTAAGCCCCTTAGACAGTCTCATTAAATCCTCTTTTAACAATCATGAGGTACCATCATATCCTCATTTCAAGTATTTAAAATATGAGCCTCAGGATAAGTAACTTCTCCAAGCAACCCAGTGGGAAATCACACTTGGGCACTGCAGAGGACTAGTGGGCGGATTCCTCCCTTCTCTTTCCCTTCATTTCAACAATGGAGTACCTACTACATGGGGCAACTGTACGAGGTGCTGTGGTACATGGCAACTATTATACTTTCTGGGATGAAATGCAGCCTAACTAGCTGAGTGACCATGGGCTGCACATTGTATTTCTTTAAGCTTTAGTTTTTGCATTTGTAACATTGGAGATGATAATACTGGCCTCATAGTGTTGTGGTGTTGGATTAAGAAAGTCTAGTGGGCTATGAAGTAATTGGGGGACTTTAGGCTATACCCTGCAGATCATAGGAGAAACGTCAACTGTGCAATTCCACTTCAAAACCAAAACAGTGTTACATGAGAGTAACAATCACTATCCTCCTGTTTAACCTGCAACATTATGGAAACAGACCACAGAAATCACTGTCTCACTTTTGCTTTACAGCATTATAGGAAGTTTTAGTTTTGTTTTTTTTTTTAAGAATCTTAGCATGTGGGGCGCCTGGGTGGCTCAGTGTGTTAAACCTCTGCCCTCAGCTCAGGCCATGATCTCAGGGTTCTGGGAGTGAGCCCTGTGTCGGGCTCTCTGCTCAGCGGGGAGCCTGCTCCCTGCCCACCCCCTAACCCCTGCCTGCTGCTCTGCTGAGTTGTAATCTCTGTCAAATAAATAAATAAAATCTTCAGAGAAAAAAAAAAGAATCTTAGCATGTGATGAATCAGTCTTAAAGAAACCTTTCAACTCAACTATTATATTTATGAATTACATTTTTTTTCCTGGAGTAAAAATGGCAATCTTATTTGTTTACCAGATTATAAGGTTTAGAGTCCTTGCACTTTCATTTTGGACACCTGTACTGGATACCTGAAGGAAATAACTTCAGCTTAGGTTATGGTAATATTTTATAACAGAAATAAAAAAAAATTACCCAAGCATTAGCTTACATTTGAAATGTTAATATTTAATTTAAAAATCAAATTGCAATCCTGTGAGTTAAGCATTAATTAAGTTAAAAATACAATAAAAACAATGAGCATTATAAAGATTCCAGGCATTATAAGGAACCTTCAAATACATCTTTAAAAAAAAAAAAGTAAGAAAGTTTAGATACAACACAGACTGTCAGTCTTTCATTATCCTAACACTGCTTTTCTGAACAAATAATTGCTAAGAGACAAAATTCTGAAGATATTTTATTCAAAATTCTCCATCTAGGAGAAAAGACATATATCAATATTTACACATGCTTTCATAACTTATTTCACTGTACAACTTGCATTCTGTATCACAGTACAATAAACCAGCAAAGAAAATAATCAGTACTCCTTAATATTATCTCACATAGAAAGCACTGAGTAAGGGGTACAACAAGGTGCTATCTGTAAATTCTTTCATGACTAAGCCACAGAGGGCCAGTCATCCAGTACCATTTGTGTCTATAAATCAAGATGTCTATATCTTTCTGATCAGTGATGTGAAAGGCTAATTAGGACCTTTCAGAAAAGAACATGTTGGTTTTGGTTCAATTTGGTGAGCAACAGCAGAGGGGTTCTGTCACTTTTATCCCTTTCTTATAAATATTTTTCCCTTTTGTGTAGCTTCCACAGTTTTAAATAAAAATATTTTTGATGCTTGTATAGACTATTCTGTCAAAACTATTCTAGTGCAGAACTATATTAATCAGTTATTTTATAGCTAGCAAAATGGTCCAAACACATTAAGGAAACAAAAGAAATTGATCACTTAGTTTTTGCCCAAGTAGCACCTAGTAAAATAGCACATCAGCAAAGTTTTTCTTGCTTTCCTCACATGATGCAGGCAAAGAGACCTGCCAACTTAAAAAATATGGGCAGAAATAGAAGAAGGAAAGGACAAGATATTCTGTTCCTGGAAAAAAGATCTTACTAGTTAGTACATTCTCTATTGCATTCTATAATCTCAGGAGTCACAACTGCCAAATCAGGGTGAGAATCTACAAGAGGAAAATAAGATAAAAATGACCGACTAGTGTAATCTGAACTTCTTCTAAGTCATTATATTTTTCAAGGAAAAAAAAAGGCACAGGAGGTACACATTTCAATTTGGCTCAAAAATAATAAAAATTAATTTAAATAGTTGGCAATAACTATTAAAACATAAAATCCAATTTCCTCTCTTTTCTTTGACAGAGCTCAACAAACAAGTACACAAACAAACACTCCCGCTGGCTATAGTTCACCACAATCCAGATGACATGTATAGCATGAGGTTTTTACACAGACTGAACCCTAAGGACTACTAAGTCTATAAAGTAGGATCTAATAATTGATTTGAATTAAACATCTCCTTGATCAATATAGTCTTCCTAAAACTTAACCTATGTTCAAGGAACACCAAGAGATGAAAAGTCAACTAGTATTTTATCTGTGAAAACTAACTCAGATTTCACTGTGGTACATGTAAACCATGAATTGTAAGTTTCAAACAACAGTAGTTGTGGTCAAGTTTATACTCCATTATTATATCTTTAAAAGATAGCAGTAACATTTACTATGACTGTAAACCTAAGTCTGTATCCCAGGATAGCACATCTAGGAAAAGATGCATCCATCATAACAACGCACCTGACATCCTCTTACAGGCTTGTGACAACTGTAGTGTAACTAACTTTAACTGCATTGCGAAGCAGGGCTCTAGGGCGTGACCCAAGGGAATGATGTTTCCCACACCACCAAGCTACTTTAGCAGCAGTCATGATTGTGACGAAATATACTTAACAAGTTACACACTTAAAAAGTCATTAGAACATCTCGTTCTTGTACACTAGTATAGAAAGGTCTTCCAAAGATAAACGAGTGTAAACCTGGTTTAATTTTCTCAGCTAGAGCCATTATTATGTTAAGGTCGCCCTCTGCTGTTAAATCAAGGTCTATCTTCAGATTCCGTAGAGATTTAAAGGGCTTTTTCCCCTTCTGCCTATAAATAATGAAGAAAAAAAAATTTATATTTAAAAATATAGAAAATGTCCCAAAGGAACAAAACAAAACACAATGCACAAAGGTTTTCATTCCATGTGGTTTCACTTACGTATCATCTTCTATATATTTTATTAGCGTCAAGGCTTTTCTGTGAAGGACGAGTAGAAACTGTGCAAGGAAAGTACTCCTGAGCGACAAACCAGGTTTCAAATGAAAAACCTACAGGAAAATGAAGCACTTTAATAAATTATTTGCTCCAATTTTTCTTATACAGCATGTTTTCATCACAGTGTTGACAACATCTGGCAGATAACACACATTAGAGTAGTTCTCCACAACCATTTGCCCTGATGCCCCAACAGGAAGTAGAGTCTATCTAGAGCAATCACGTTTTTCTGAAGTCGTCTATTTTATCTTTGAAAATGAACTCAAATTTTGCATTCTACCTCAGAACACATCCCTATTTACTTTATTATTAAGAATCATGACATGGGGGGGCGCCTGGGTGGCTCAGTGGGTTAAAGCCTCTGCCTTCGGCTAGGTCATGGCCAGGGTCCTGGGATCGAGCCCCGCATCAGGCTCTCTGCTCGGCGGGAAGCCTGCTTCCCTCTCTCTCTCTGTCTGCCTCTCTGCCTATTTGTGATCTCTGCCTATCAAATAAATAAATAAAAAATCTTAAAAAAAAAAAAAAAAAATCATGACATAGGGCACCTGGGTGGCTCAACTGGTTAAGAAGCTGCCTTCCGCTCAGGTCATGATCCCAGGGTCCCGGGATTGAGCCCCATGTCAGGTCCCCTGCTTCTCCCTCTGCCCCTCCCTTGGCTTGTGCGATCTCTGTATCTCTCAAATAAATAAACAAAATATTAAAAAAAAATCATGATGCAGGGGCGCCCAGGTGGCTCAGTCATTAAGCATCTGCCTTCGGCTTAGGTCATGATCCCGGGGTCCTGGGATCAAGCCCTGCATCGGGCTCCCTGCTCAGCTGGGAGCTGCTTATGTTCCCTCTCTCACTGTGTCTCTCTGTCAAATAAATAAATAAAATCTTTTAAAAAAAATCATGTTGTTATTTACTTTCATTTGTTTCATTTCATATTTAACTTTTTCTGCCCACATCTCCAAATAAAACTGAAGCTCCCAAAAGTTGAACCATGCTTATAGACCAAGAATTTGAGATATTCTTCTCTCTCTACCATTGGGGATAAGGGTACATGCGCAGTGGTAGAATGCTTTTACTCAGCTTGAGAAGTATGGCATTAATTGCATGACTATGCATAATCCCTGAACTATGCAATATGTCACAGACCACAGAGACCTGGATCTAAAATTGTGAGTTAATCTAAGGACCTCATCATTTCAAAGCTACCTCGATTATACTGCTTCCTGGCCTGGTCCCCAGAATATTATGACAAAGCTGTTATATTAAGAAATAAGTCCCATATAATGTATAATTTTCTTTAAGTGTTAAATAGATATTTTTCAAAAGAATGAGACAATAGCGATGTTATTATTTCAGTATGAGTATACTGTTTTAAAGACATTTTGGCTCAATTAAGGTATATAAAAAATATTCTCCCTTCCCCAAAAGAGCGATAAGTTAGTGGTTGGAATTAAAACATTATTTGACTAGGATATATTGCAACTTTCATTGTTAATATATAGGCTACACCCATTAACAATTCAAAAGAAACAGCATGTAGACACTTTAGAAAGACCTGAAACATTACAAAAAGATAATGACTTAAAAAAAATGACTTAATTCTATTATGTTACATATATAACGTAGTATACATTAGAAATGTAGTATACATTAGAAATGTAGAAATGCAATGTAATATACATTAGAAAACATATCATATCATTCATTTTGACAATTTCAGGTTTAACATTTACCTGATCCAGGAAGGCTTTTACTAAGGTGTCTCTGTGTAAGACATCTTGAAAAATATTCCTATGAAGAAAACAGCCCAAATGTTGAAATGGCTACTTTCCAAAATCCCTCACTCCAGCCAATAAATTAAATTCTTAGAAACATTACATATAAACATATTTATGAAAATTGTATGTGTGTGTATATATGTATGTATATAAATCTAAATATATTTGGAAATAATAAATATATACTCATTTTAACTCAAGGATACACTTGTGTTTTACTGGAGTTTGTCAAGCCACTATGTCATTATTTTTCTCTTAAAGATATAAACAGTCCCAAGAATGGCACATAAGTTCCTATCAATCTACCTTTGAACCGTCACCTTATAAAAAAATGTTGAGAGCCTTAGAGAATAAATATGATTACTAATCCCTGCCATCTCAAAAAAAATAAAACAAGAAAAATAAACACCATTACCAGCAAAACCCAAAACAAAAGGTTAACTTATGTTATAGTAACTTGTAATACACTGCTCAGGAAGAAAAAGATAAAAGGCTAAATGCTAAGAAATATTCAAGTGGGATTAAGGAACATCGTGACCACTGAGTTGTATCAACAAACCTATCACCAAGCAAGTAACATGAACTAACTACTCAGGAAAGTGTTATCTATCTTGGCAATGATCAGAATAAGAAATTAAGACATAATACACCCTAGAGATAATATATCTCTAACACACCATAAGTAAGCAGTTTTTCACTGAAAATGGTAGGGATCATCACTGAACTGACAAGAAAGGCAAACAAAGAGGGGTATGTGCATAGAGAAATAGGAAAGTACCTAAAATTTCCTACTCTAGGAGATGGGTGTACCAAATTACAGAAGGAAACTGATAAAAAAAAATTAAGCAATGCATGATTACTAGCTGGCAGTACTCCTTTTCACTGTCTCTGTCATCAGTGAATCAGATGAAGTGAAGCGTTAAAAAAGTTTATTTCCAGGGACTCATTTTTCATGTAGTGGCAGTGAGTGAGACTATTTTTAGAAGTTAAAGTTAAAACTATCTTAAAAACAAATAATATTGCTTAAAGAAAACTAAAAAGTAAAATAGATCTGTAATATGTAAATTTAATATACAATCTAATGGTAGAATATTATTTTTGGACAATTTCATGTTCAGAAAATTTACTTTGGAGTTATAAATAAGTTTTAAAAATTAATGACCTTATTTTTTTTATCATCAGTAAAAGAAGACTAGCTGGCTAATCAAAGTCTGTCAAATCAGTGAAGCAATCAAACTGGTTAAAATGAATAAGAAATGCTAAAAGCATACACATACCTCTTCTAAAAAAATAAAAATAAAATTACTAGATGGTAAATCCATTCTAGAGTTCACTAAATTCCCCAAGAATGAGCTCTGAAGTAACCACAAAAAGGGGAGAAAATACTAAACACTTCAGGAAAGAAGAAAATGCTTGAAAGCATGGATTAGTTTTGAGAATTCCTACACATGTACCACAATTACCAATATTTGAAAAATCTGTCACCCAGATACAAACCAGAATTCCGGTTTTGACTAATTCATTTCCTAAACTAATTTCCTCCACACTTTCCATGGAACCCACAAAAACAGTGGAGAGCTGGAAAAAGATGGTCCTAACGATGCATTCTTTCTTGACTTCGAGACATGTGAGGCTAGGGATCCCGCGGACGGGGTGTTCCTTTTCTATGCTTTCGGGCAACATATTCTGTGTGACTATTGGTGCTCTGCATGTCCCCTGGCTCAGCTTCCAATGTTTCTCACAAAAACAGGACAAGGTTGCTTGCTCCAATTTTACTGCTGCTTTATACACTCAAACAAGGATTAGCAACAGTTAACATTTACTGAGCATATAATATGCGCTGGGCACTCTAAATTGATTAAAGAGAACCATCAGGATATACTGCATTTCTTCTCCTGATTTAGAACCTAAGTATTTGGTTTGGGTTTTATAATTCTTTTTATCATTTCCCCCCTCCTCTAACTGGGTCCACTTTCAACATTTTATCATTACTTGTTCTTTATTTAATTTACTGATCAGGCTTTATGAATAAAAAAATGAAAAACACAATATAAAATGCAAATAAAAGAATGCTCTATAAATGTATTTTCACAGTTCTGTTGTATTCACATATCAAGAAAAAAAAGGCTCAGAATTATTTCTTTGGTTTAGATAACAAGCCTTTTAATGGCTCTTATATACTAGACTGTAGGCAATGTAAGTGTAGGGTCTCTGTATTAGAGAGTCCAACCTTACTGGCACCTATTACCATGCCTAGGGCCTCAATGTATATTTGTTATGTAACTACTTGAATATTTACTTTTAGGGACTAATCTAACCTATCTCTGCAAAACATAATTATATTAAGAAAAATAGACATCTAAGGAAAAAAAGGCATGCTTAACCAAATTATTTCTTTGAGCATAATTCTCTTAGTAGTATTTCCTTCCTTTCAAACACAGGCTTTTGTTTTTACTCATAAAAGGTACAATTTCATAACACTGTTTAACAACAGTATCATTACATACAGATCTGGAGTGAAGCTTTCGTCTGTACAGATGATAGTATCCTGAGCCATGTCTTCTTCTGAAGTGGCTCTCCAGAACGCTGTCAGCTCAGACCTCATGTATCTACGCTGATTATAAATATGTTCGTGACATGGTGGCATCTGCTTGACAGTATTGACGTCCACATCTATGTGCGTGGTGGGATAGGGAGCATACATGACTTGCCGGAAGGGGAGCACAAAGCTTCCAGTTGAATCCTGTCATAATGAAAAGAAAATTTACTCTCTTATATGCCAAAAGATATGAAGAACTATTATTTTTAAAGATTTTATTTATTTATTTGACAGAGAGATCACAAGGAGATAGAGAGGCAGGCAGAGAGAGAGGGAGGAAGCAGGCTCCCCGCTGAGAAGAGAGTCCGAAGTGGGGCTCAATCCCAGGACCCTGAGACCACGACCCGAGCTGAAGGCAGAGGCCTTAACCCACTGAGCCACCCAGGAGCCCCGAAGAATTATTTTTTAATTAGAAAAACTGGCTTTCCCAAGTCCATCTCTAGAAGTTTATTCCAGGAAATTAGTCATGATCGTGTGCAAAAGTTTTAGTGATATGTGCACTATAGCATTGGTTTAAACAGTAAAACACTAGAAAATAATCTAAGCAGCAAAAAAAAAAACAAGTGCTTAAATAAATGAAAATGTTTTTTGTTTACTTGCTAAAAATTAATTTGAAGGGACGCCTGGGTGGCTCAGTGGGTTAAAGCCTCTGCCTTTGGCTCAAGTCATGATCTCAGGGTCCTGGGATCGAGCCCCGCATCGGGCTCTCTGCTCAGTGGGGAGCCTGCTTCCCTTCCTCTCTCTCTGCCTGCCTCTCTGCCTACTTGTGATCTCTGTCTGTCAAATAAATAAATAAAATCTTTAAAAAAAATTAATTTGAAGTTTATGTATTGATATAGAAAGATTTTCGTAACATATTGTGGAAAATGGAGGTTAATATATGTGGAGGGGGCAGGGAGATGTGTCAAAGATACATACAGAATAGAAAGATGAGAAAGATATGCCAAATACATGCCAACAGTGGTTATTCATTGGACTATGAGATTATGGGGAACTTTTTATTTTCTTCTTGATTATTCACATGTTTTTTTAAATCTCCATGAATATGTATTTTTATAAGTAAAAAATGGACTTCTTTCCAGGTATTGTCATTTAGGTAGTTAAATACCATGTAAGAAGTATCTACTGTTTATGAAGCATGGTGGTATTGGTTACGAATACAAGAGAGACTAGTTTCAATTCTTTACTCTTTTAATGCTGTAATAGACATCTTTATAAGTCAGTCTTTCCCCTTATACAATTGTTTCCCTAGGATGGATTTCCAGAAGTAGAGATAGTGGGTTAAATGTCTGAACATTTTTAAGGCTCCTGACATATAACGGTAAAGTATTTTCTGAAAGGCTTAACAATTTATACATGTACAGAAAACTGCTAAATATTTTTTCATTAAATTATAGCTTCAAGTCTTCCTCTACGCATCTCATAGAGGTCCTTTTCACGGATAAAATTACATAATTAAGTAAGAGGGTGCTGAGGAAATAAAAGTACTAAGTACCTTATTATGTCTTTGATAAAAAGAAATTCTAATTTTCACATTTGTGCAATTCAAATTGGAAATGAGTTTCCCTTAAGTAGTTTCTGTATTTAAATATTTAAACATTATTCTAAGCTCAGAGCATGCACACTACTGAAAATGCAAAAGCTGAATATAATTTTTATTTGCAACGCTTTTTAATATATTTTTTTTCACTTTGCTATGCCTAGATCCTTAAGAAAGCATTCACGATGAATCACATAACCATTAGGAAATCTACTTTCTCACATCTTTTGACTATAATTGAAATATCAATGATAGATTCAGTAAAGAGTCTTCCCTGTAATTACTGAAAATAATTGCTAATTTACACATATCTGCTTTGCTCCCTGAAAAGTGGACTCAATTAGTCAGAGAAAGACAAGTACCATATGATTTCACCCATATGTGGAATTTAAGAAAAATAAGCACCCCCCCAAATCCAGACAAACCTAAAAGCAGACTCTTTTTTTAAATCTTTTTTTTTTAAATATATTATTTATTTATTTGACAGAGAGATAGAGATCACAAGTAGGCAGAGAAGCAGGCAGAGAGAGAAGGGGAAGCAGGCTCCCCACTGAGCAGAGAGCCTGACACGGAGCTCGATCCCAGGACCCTGAGATCATGACCTGAGCCAAAGGCAGAGGCTTAACCCACTGAGCCACCCAGGTACCTCTAGAAACAGACTCTTAACTATAGAGAATAAAATGATAGTTACTAGAGGGGAGGTGTGTGGGGGTATAAGATAGGGAGTGAGGATTAAAGAGTACACTAATCATGATGAGCACTGAGTAATGTATAGAATTGTAGGATCACTATATTGTACACCTGAAATTAACATAATGCTGTATGTTACCTATACTGGCATTAAAAAAAAAACGAAAAAGAAAAAGAAAAGCAGGGGCGCCTGGGTGGCTCAGTGGGTTAAATCCTCTGCCTTCGGCTCAGGTCATGATCTCAGGGTCCTGGGATCGAGCCCCACATCGGGCTCTCTGCTCAGCGGGGAGCCTGCTTCCTCCTCTCTCTCTGCCTGCCTCTCTGCCAACTTGTGATCTCTGTCAAATGAATAAATAAAATCTTTAAAAAAAAAAAAAAAAGAAAGAAAAGAAAAAGAAAAGCAGACTCAAGTGAATAAAAAAAATTTTTTTAAATAATTAAAAAATACACATGTGAATATATATGTGAATTGTTCAAATTCTATACACAGTTCTTGAAGACAGGAAGCAGTTTAAAATTTTCTTTCAATAAATGAATACAGTATATAAACAAAAAATGCTAATGAAAATTCAAATTCTTTTCAGTTAAAAAAAAAAAAGTACCCATTTTGGATGTACACTTGATTCAAGCACATATTAAAAAACAAATAATCCTGAGGTCAGACAGGCAGCTATAGGAAACCAAAGAGAAACACACAAAAAGATACTCTAAGATGTTTTACTCATACTAATTATAAATCTGTAAGACATATACTCAATGCTCAGTTCCTTGGCATATAAACATGAGATATACTACATGCTAACACTCAAAATATATTTATAGAGTGTCAAAAATGATTTTAAAAAGTTGCTTTCAGTTTGTGTCGTGGCCGGCGCGACAAATCGACCAGGGTCTAGAGGGTAAGAGGATGCTGACAAGAAATTAAGAGACAAAGAGATGGGGGCAGGAGGAGCACCAAGGAGGATGTCCAATAGTGCCAATTTTATTCAAGGCTGTGAGGCATTATATAGCTAACAGAAACAATCATAAGAAAGTATCTATTTTTAGCTGATTACTAAAGAGTTTGCAAGATGCACAGATGCACAGAAAATCCTTCAAGCTTTCCCATTATCTATTTCCCAAGCACCAATAGCAGACCCTCTAGCGCCAGATGTACTGGCCACCCAAGACATAGTTTATGTAAGCACAGCACAGTCTTACAGTGGTGTAGTCTATAGCCCGTGCAAGGACAGCAAGGACCAGCCAAGAATTTCTGACCCTGACCAAATTGTTTCTATCTGACTAGTAAATGTGTGGGAAGTCACGTAGGCGAGCGCACAACACATAGCACAGACCCTTTCTCAGTGCTACTCTACTTTATCGACGTAAGCCTTTTGTTCGGCTATTCAGCCTTTAAAGGATGCACAAGTCAGGGCCTGGTTTGGTCCTCGTCTCAAGCCTTACCATGGCCTCCCACAGTTTGACAAATGGAAGCTATACCTTTAGCAGGCCTTGTACAAAGAGCCCTGACTCGTACTTAAATGATGATTCTGCTTCACATAATCTGGAACATTTTCTCTCCGCTGGAGTCAGAAAAAGGCATAATGTTCTCACTATCTGTAAAAGAAAATATTTTAAAATTAAAATAGGGAGTTAAGGGCCACTGGTTTGCTTATGAAAGAAATGTGAATAGATAGGACATCACAGTTGTTGCTTAAAATAGGAATTCTGTGGTCAAGTAAGTTCGGGAAATGCTGGTAAATGTACTGTATGATATTTCAAAACCTTTAGTGTTTGAATACGTATTGTGACCTTCCAGATGACTGATATAATATGTATACTATATTCAACATATTTGACCACGGAACCCTTATCTCACTAAGAACTAATGACTTAATTATTGATTTTATCTCCACAGAGTAGTAACTATTTTTCAAATAAACAAACAATTCTGGACAAGAAAACTAAATGCAGTTAAATTAGGCAGAATTATGTCTCCTGTTGAATGGTGAAATCCCATTATAATGAATATTAGAAGTCTCTAAATCCTCCAATAGAATGAGAATTAATTCTATCAAATTTGATTTAAAATAAGCAAGCCATTTGTTGGGGCTTGGAAATAGGATTTGATCTATAGCTCTATTAGAAAATGTAAAAAGCCATGTAAGTATGTTGGAATTCAGACTATGTTCAGACAGTTTTTCATTATAGAGTGATGGCAACCTTTTCATATTAAAAAAATAAAAAACAAGCAATTATGCCAGAAGAGGATGTGGGATGAAAAAAGTGTCTTAAAAACAGAAAACCCCTCAAGGGCACCTGAGTGGCTCAGTGAGTTAAGCGTCTGCCTTCTTTTTTTTTTTTTCAGATTTTTATTTTTTTATTTTAAAATTTATTTGACAGGGAGAGAGAGATCACAAGTAGGCAGAGAGGCAGGCAGAGAGAGAGAGAGGGGAGGAAGCAGGCTCCCTGCGGAGCAGAGAGCCCAACTCAGG
>NW_019154154.1:2562631-2611707 GCF_002288905.1 Enhydra lutris kenyoni | reverse complement strand
ATCCCAGGACCCCAGGATCACGACCTGAGCCAAAGGCAGAGGCTTTAACCCATTGAGCTACCCAGGCGCCCAGCTTCTGCCTTCTTAAACGTCTGCCTTTTTAAGTGTCTGCTGGCTCAGGTCATGATCCCAGGGTCCTGCGATGGAGCCCCACATCGGGCTCCCTGCCCAGCGGGGAGTCTGCTTCTCCCTCTGACCTTCCTTGCGTGCTCAGTCTCTCTCTCAGGCTGTCTCAAAAAAATAAAATCTTAAAAAAGTTAAAAAATAAAAAAATAAAAACAGAGAGCCCCAACCACAGAGCCACCTTCTTTCAAAAAGCTACTGGGAAGTCCTTCTGTGAAATCCAAAGGCTCTGGGTGACACAGATAGAAACCTACCTTCTTGGGGTAACAAATATAATAATAAATTGCTAGACCAATAAAGTAAGAGGTACACTAACCTCTCATAAATGGATGTATGAAAAATGTAATTTTGGTAAATTAAGGATCAGGCAAGCATACAGGGCAGCTTATTAAAGGAAAAAAATACGAATGAATTTGTCAAGGACATAATCATTCCTAAGATAATTCCTGTGTAAAACATAAAAAAGAAAAATCAGGTTTGCTTAAATTGATAGATATGTACAACTTATCTTTTTCTAATTAACAATCAGTGAAGAAAAGTACAAAATCCCTTAGTTTCTGCCTAATGCTTGGAAAGATTCTGCTTCCCTCTCCCTCTGGCCCTCCCCCTGCTTGTGCTGGCTCTCTCTCTCAAATGAATAAATAAAATCCCCTTTTTAAAAATTTATTTATTTATTTATTTGAGAGAGAAAGAATGAGAGAGGGAGCATGAGAAGGGGGAGGGTTCGAGGGGGAAGCAGACTCTCTGCTGAGCAGGGAGTCTGATGCAAGACTCAATCCTGGGACTGCAGGATCACGACCTGAGCCCAAGGCAGTTGCTTAACCAACTGAGCCACTCAGGTGCTCCCAAATGAATAAACAGATCTTAAAAAAAAAAGGTACATGGTTATTATCCTATTTATTAAAAGTGACATCAGAAAACAGAAGACAAATATTTTCTAAAAATACCTTATTTTAAGAAATTCTTAAAACTATACAATACTGAGAACTGTATAATATTTATGAATTATCAAAATGAAATGGATAAATTATTTCCTATTTAAGCAGTTCAACTTATTTTTGTCATAGGGTGGTCACACAGTAATTTGGCCAGACTGTATTACCTCCTTATACTATTTGATTGTCTTGACTGCAAGCTAAATTTTAAATTACAATCCATGATATGTTAGCAGCATTAAGAAGTCAGATTATTGGTCAGATTATAAAATAAATCACCTTATTTACTTTTTCTGCACTGCTACCTACGACGACAGAACAGCCACAGGTTTGCAAGTGTGAGCTGATGGCACTGCAAGGAGAAGGAAAAAGATGAAAAACACTGGCAATAAAAAAGTCACAAACTAAAACAAACAAACAAAAAGGGCAAGTGAACTTCAAACAACAGACTAGCTTGATGAATGCCAAGCTACAAGAAAAATGCCATCTCTTATTTCCTATAGTACTTCACATTTTCCTCAGGCCTTTCACAGAGATTCTCCCATTTGAACTTAAAACCCAGTTAGTAAAATATTACCATTTTATAGTGAAAGAAACTGAGGTGTAGAGAGGTTAAGTGATTTATTTAAAATCAAATGGGATTAAAAGTAATTATATGAATGGCTGACAGCCAGCAGAATCAGCACTGAAGTGCTTCTGAGTCAAGCTATGTAAGGCTTCTAGGTTAAAAACACTCACGTCTCTGAGATTCTCTGAGAAAAACATTATGGACATAAGAAGCAAATACTTTATTCTTTCTCTTCTCATTGAAAAAAATAAAATTTCATAATATTCTTTAATTGTAAAGAAACACTAAGGTAGAAGATGAGATTATACATGCAGAGAGAGCACTTAGTATAGAGACTGACTCAGAGGCACCTGATAAATTTGGGCTGTTATTATTGTTACTACATTTTCCTTCAAAGAGAGAGAAATAGAAAATGTCAGCTATTATGTACTTATATGTTACAGGCGCTGTTTTTATGCTTAATATGATTTATCTCACTCAATTCTTACAACAAATCATATGAAGTAGGTACTATTATTATTCCTATTTTACACATGAGGAAATGGGGGCACAGAGACTTCAGGTAGCTTGCCCAGGTTCACAGAGCAATAACCCAGGGAGTCTGGTTTCAGGGCCCACACTCTAAAGTACTAAAATCTGCTGAAAGAGAGAAGGATCAGTAAAAATACAAATAATTTTCTTTCCTAGGCCTAAATAACTTAATTCCATACAAACGAAATTTAATATGTAAGGGTTCTGTGATATTGTGATTTTAAGAAATATATATATGGCCTTCACCCACAGTTCCCAAAACCCTTGGAATTTCCCAAGTGTAGGAAATGAGAGAGATGCCTTTTTTTATGTTAATGAGGCAACTTTGGGAAAGCACATAAGGATGGGGACTGATTGCTGGTGGAGCCAACCATGTGACAAGGGTTAGAACTTTCAGTCTCTCCCCTTAACTTCTGGGAAGGGAGAAGGGGCTGGAGGTTATCTCCAATGGCCAATGATTTAATCAATCAGGCCTATGAAATGAAGCCTCCATGAAAACCTAAAAGGAAAGAGTTTGGAGAGCTTCTGGGTTAGTGAACAAGGGGATCTGGGGAGAGTGGTATGCCTGGAGAGAGTACGGAAGTACTTTACTCTTGTCCCAGACCTTGTCCTAGGCATCTCTTCCATCTGGATGTTCATCTGCATCTTAGATTCTATCATTTATAATAATCAAGTAAATGAAATGTTTGAGTCCTGTGAGCTGCTCTAGCAAATGAATGGAACCCAAGGAGGGGGCTGTAGGAACCTGATTTATAGCCAATTGGTAAGAAGTCCAGGTAATAACCTGGACTTGTTTCTGGTGTCTGAAGTCCAAGGAGGGGATGGCTGGGACGTTCAATCTGTTGCCAGTCAGTCGACTGGTGTCATGGGGGTAGAGGAGACACAGTCTTGTGGGACTGAACCCTTAATCTATGGAATCTGACACTATCTCCAGGCAGAGAGTGTCAGAACTGTATTAAATTGTAGAACACCGACTTTGTATCTAGAGCATTGTTTGTAGGGAACCCCCTCGACGCTGAAAGTGGGTCAAAGAACTCCCTTCAGTTTTAGTTTCAGCTTTAATGAGAAGTAAAGTAAGAAACCAGAACCAAACAAGAGACCAAGATTTCTTGCTGGGACACTGTGGAAACTCAGCTTCCTTAAACGATAAAAGAGTAACATCAAATGTATCACAGACATGTAATAAATGAAAAAATAACACAAAGCTAAGTAATAGTTTAAATATGCAATATTGTTCCTAGAATAATTTGGGTAGCTAGTCTTTTATTGTTTTCATCCTTCCAAATCATGTCATAGGTGAGCCTAAGATTTCTATCTGCTTTATCCATCTCTTACAAAAAGAAACAAAATCCTTACTTGAGAAGAAAGCCTTCATGACAGCTGTCACCAATATCATCATCATTGAGAACTGTGTCAGCTATCTAAAACACACAAAAACAACAACAACAAAGTTATTCTGGCTATACTACAGCATTGAAATAATACTCTTAAATACACAAGTTTTCTGAAGTCTGGGTTTAATATGACACATTGCCCTCATTTCTAAAGCATCAAGAATCCCAATAAAACAACCTCTGTGCACTCTATAAACTTTCAGAAGAACAAATGTGAAAACCGGTCAGGCAGGTTAAGCAATAATTTTGACAAGAACAACTTCCTCTTCTGGGCTGTCAGAATCAGGAGACTAATCTTAATGACAAAGTCAGAAAGAAACAAGAATGATTTTCCTAAAGATTTCTCTACACACACAGAGTGTGTGATTCAAAATGCCAACAAATGATTAAGAAAACTAGATTAGTGAATGTCAATAAACTTGTGCTAACCACCACTGAATGGAATACTGCTTTGTTACAAAAAGTACTGCACTAAATACTGATTGCTTTTATAAGGTCTGGAATTCTCTCACTTCTAAGAAATAGAAAAGTAGTGAAATAAAACTAAATAAATGTAATTCTGCCACAACTATCACTGACCAAAAAAGCCTCTGTTTGACTATAAAACTCAGGGTTTTATGTGTGTTTGCTAAAGTGGCTGATACTTCATATGAACAGTATATACGACAAAAAATGCATACTACTAAAATTAGAATACTACGAATATACCTAACAGTAATATAACTCAAGAGAAGTGATAAGAGGTACCATTATTCCTATTTAATAATATAAGAAAGAACTTACATCTATTTCTTCAGGAACACTGTGTGATTTCATAGATGAAAGCAGTTCCATTACAGGAATTACTTCACCAGTAAGCATTGGAATAATACTCTGACCCTGTACAAAAAAGCAAATGAAGTGAAGAAAACTACACAACGAAGGTGTCCCTGGCTTTCTGAAAGCTCAAGTTACACCACTTCGCTTTCAGGAAAGACCTACATTAGTACCTGTTTTCAGTAACCAAAAGAAGTCTGAAGAGGATTTCTGCTTTTACCAAAAAAAGGTGAAAAGCTAAAACAGTGTCGAGCATTTGTTTTGAAGAACCCATTACAGAAGGTGGCGCAGAGCCTGAGTCCAAGGGCGGCCTGGCTGAGCTCCTGCCCCGGGAACTCCACTCAGCATCTCAGCATCAAGCTTCCTTGACTTTGGACCGTGTCTGTAAGCATCTGTGCATTAGCTTGATTTTTTTGTGCATCCATTAGTAGGATGTGTTCTAAGGTATCAGAGATGCCTAAGGGGGTTATTTTTTGGGTCTGGGAACACTCAAAAACTTCTCCATATATATTAATGGTAACCACTTCTTTATGGCCATTTCAGTGTATAACATGTTTTTATAGGAACGCTCTATTTTTGGATAGTGGGGAAAAACCTGTCTAGGATAAATGGCGCAATAAAAGAGTAAGAGCTGAAAACAAAGAACAACATCCTTTGATAGAAATACCTGATAACTTGTTAAAACACAGCCCCAAATAAGTCTACTACTTCAAAACGTTTCTAAAGGATGTACAAACTATTTAAAACTAACTTTCACTCTTCCAGGAATGATTTTCTTTAGTCAGAGTGGAATCATTGGCTTATCACTTACCAATCCAGCAATAATTAAATTACCATGCCAAATTTAGAAAGGATTTGCTTTGATAATTATTTGAGATATAAAAAATTCTTATTGATGCATTTTATATTTAAAAAAAAGGAAAACCAACCATAAAAAATCTTAGTAGTCAGCAAATAACTCAATAGTAAAGCTTGAGTCAATATATTCACAATAAGCGTTAGTACCCAGGTGCAAATCAAAATCACATATATCATAACCATCAATAAAACATACATCAAAAATACAATTTTGAAATTTGTAGTGTCTAGGATGAAACTGAAACCTCAATATAGAACATCACAGATACAGAGTGTCTCAAAGATGGGTGATCTCTCATTTAGTCATTACCATCACCCTGCCCCCAAATTTTTGAACTATCCTGAATATGTAAACTCTTAGAGAAAGAGATGACAAACTTGTCACATATCTGTTAATTTTTAGCTAAACATGTTTTTAAAATCACTTATTAAGAATAATCTAATAATAGTTTTTTTCCTCACTCATCTCTCACAAAACTATTTTGTTCAAACTTTTCACATGTGTCTTTAAATCTCAGTCATTCCTAGAGTCATTTTTTAGTGACTAGTTTTTCAGAAACTTGGAATTTAAATGTGATGCTGTCTGTGGAAATTTTATGCCAAGTCATAAGCCTCCTTGCATCATATAGAAGGTTTTGTTATTTTAAAAAAATTCATCCTGTAGTAACCTCCAAACATAACCACTCACTGTTTCTGCTCTTTAAAAGAATTTTTTAAATGCTTGCTCACAATTATAATCAACACATGCAATTCAACAATAAAGACTAGCTATAAAGTGATTTCCTTATAAAGTGATTTTATCAGATGATAGCTACAAGCATCCAAAACTTGCACTGAATGAAGTCAGTGACTGATTCCAGACTAATATGTCATCCCCAAATAGTATTTACTTGTTCAAAATAAAATCATGCACATGATATGAGATTTGCAAGGATTCAATTATCCAAAATAAAATCATGCACATGATATGAAATTTGCAAGGATTCAATTATCAGGCAGCTTCTTTGCAGAAAGGATAACTGTAGGAAAATATCTTCCCCTGGTTTAGGCATATATGTAGTGCCATAAACTGTATCTCAGATATTTATTGTAACTGAATGCATATCCTCATCAAAGCTTAACAAAAGAACGACTACAAGCCTGAACACAGAAGAAACTCAAAAGAAAATCCAGGTTTCTTTTCCTCCTGTGACTTCTCTAACTTGAACTTCTTAGCAGAAGAATGTTTCCCCTTTAAAAACCTCCAGTTTGGGGGCGCCTGGGTGGCTCAGTGGGTTAAAGCCTCTGGCTTCGGCTCAGGTCATGATCCCAGGGTCCTGGGATCGAGCCCCGCATCGGGCTCTCTGCTCGGCGGGGAGCCTGCTTCCTCCTCTCTCTCTGCCTGTCTCTCTAGCTACTTGTGATCTCTGTCTGTCAAATGAATAAATAAAAAAATCTTTAAAAAAAACAAAAAACAAAAAAAACCCTCCAGTTTGTCTAAATATACAGAAGGAAGATGATGACATTTTCAAGAAGAGCCCTTAAAACAGAAATAAAACTTAAGAGTGGTAAATTTTTTAAGTACAGCTCTGGTTTGAAAAAAAAAAAAAAAAAAAAGTCCCAGGAAAAACAGAATTTTATTGGGTCTTAAATTTCTTTATCATTAGGTAATTCTACTAACTAATCCATAATTAGTTGGTAAAAGTGCCCCCAGTACTTGGCACTGTGCTCATCAACCAACAAGGCCAGGCATCTCTGGGTAAAGGGAAACCTTTTCTGGTAAGTGTCAGACCTTTCCCCAGGATTACCTCCTCTGGCTTGGAAAGTTATTTACAAAAATACAGATATAATAACAATTTTGTAAAGGAAGTCATTTTATAGGGTTTTGTATTTTCCTGGTTTAAGTTCTGTATATTCACAAATTTTTAGAACAGTTACTGTTTAAAGTACTATTTTGTCTTAGGCATGCTATAGGAGAACCAGAGTAAAGACAACCCAGTCTTGTGTTGACTAGAGTTCAACACAAGAAATACTGAGGGTGGCCAGAGGCAATGGGAGTTAAGGCAAAGAACTCTTTCTCCACTGGAGATTCCCCTTCAGGACATCTCTCCCCTGCAGTGAAATGGTTCGTATTTAATTTCCACAAGGGAAACCACATTCATGCAATCATGCATCTCAGATGCTGGTGCCCGTGCCCTAAGTAGATATAAAGCCATGGGAAAACATGGCATGTTTCCCTAGAGACTTCACATAACCAGAAGGCTGATCAGAAAGGTGAGGAATATCACTGGTAAACTGCAACATTAAATATATAAAAAATAACTAAAATATAAATCATGAGTTTTAAAAATCCAGCATGAGACTTCAAGTAAATATCATGCTTAGAACTGTCTGTTTCCCCAGCTATCTTAGAGGAGTATACTCACTTCCCTCCTATTATAACTACGTCTATGGAAATGTTTAAGAAGCAATACCTTAAAAAAAAAAATCTCATATAAAACTTAAAATTTTTACTATGAACCAGTTATTTAAAACATATTCTGGGCAAACAGAAAAAAAAAAAAGGTAGCAAAATTGCTATTATTCAGGATGCCTGGGTGGCTCAGTGGGCTAAGCTGCTGCCTTCAGCTCAGGTCATGATCCCAGGGTCCTGGGATGGAGTCCTGCATCGGGCTCCTTGTTCGGCAGGGAGCCTGCTTCTCTCTCTGCCTCTGCCTGCCTCTCTGCCTGCTTGTGTGCTTGCTCTCTCTCTCTCTCTCTCTCTGACAAATAAATAAATAAATAAATAAATAAATAAAATCTTTTAAAAAATTGCTTATTCACTTATTTAACTATGTCTAAGATATGAAAATTTTCATCCAGTTTATTCCATATATTTCCATAAAGGTTCTGTTCATTTTCATACTGACTCTATCAAAATAGGATTGGTACAGCTTCAAGGCAGTAAGAAAATTAGCCCTCACTGTTATATAGATGCATGACGTGAGTTTGGTGGTATTTGATAGTACGCAGTCTGTACCTTACCTGATCTTCCATTCTTTCCGTGCCTTCTAAGACTATCTTCTGCACATTTTCTTGCCTTTCCTGAGCAAGAGAAAATTCATTAAAATTAACAAAACAAAACATTGTGATATTTGTTTACTTTTCACAATGTAGTTAAGTGGCAGACATGTTATTGTGTAATTCAGTTCATGGGAAAAATATTTTCCACATTAGGGCAGAAAAAAAAAGGGAGAGGGCAGGATATTAATCCAACAAATCTATTTTCTTATAAACAATACAAAATAAAATAAAAACACCCTTTTCTCTGCAGGTAAAAAAAGATAACTTATCAGAAAACAGTCAATGTAACATGTGTGCATGGTTTCACAAAGGAAACTAATGGTTTGTACTTTTCAAATTAAGGAAGATCAAGTTATATGTATCTGGGCCTTCCTGATTTAAAATGATTTTCATAAACATTTAAAATAAAAAAACAGGGTGCCTGGGTGGCTCAGTGGGTTAAGCCTCTGCCTTTGGCTCAAGTCATGATCTCAGGGTCCTGGGATCAAGCCCTGCATAGGGCACTGGACTCTCTGCTCAGCAGGGAGCCTGCTCCCCCCACCCCAACCCCTTACCTGCCTCTCTGCCTACTTGCGATCTTCGTCTGTCAAATAAATAAATAAAATCTTAAAAAAAAAAAAAAAAGAATGCAAACATAGTAAAACACTCTTCTTCTCAAAGATACTACTCCTCCTTACAAGGAATAAAAGCCTTACACAACTAATAGCTATTTAACTAGTATCAAAACTGTACTAGTTTGATACTAGTATCAAAACTGTAAAGCAGGGCGCCTGGGTGGCTCAGTGGGTTAAGCCGCTGCCTTCGGCTCAGGTCATGATCTCAGGGTCCCGGGATCGAGTCCCGCATCGGGCTCTCTGCTCAGCAGGGAGCCTGCTTCCCTCTCTCTCTCTCTCTCTCTCTCTCTGCCTGCCTCTCTGCCTACTTGTGATCTTTGTCTGTCAAATAAATAAATAAAATCTTTTAAAAAAAACAAAACTGTAAAGCAGAAAGGAGAGTTAAATTTGTTCTTCATGTCTGCCAAAAGTACATGAAAATATAAATATCACTAAATATTAAACTATAGCATTTAGGGGAGGAGAGTAATTTCCTCTGGCTTGACCTACAAAATCAAAAGGAACATCTCCTAGAAACTACTTCGTGCAACCGCCTCATTTTACAATTTTCAGAACTTGGCAAAGAAGTTAAAGAGACCAAAGGCTACATGGCCAACTGCTTATGAAACACTTGTTTTGAACTGCTTGTACCTACACACAGTATCAAGTGAAAAACAGGGTCATGCAATGCAAAAAGAGAAAAGGTTTTATAGTTAAACGTTTCCAAGACAAACCTAGACTCTATAAAGTTTACTACAATGTTCTCAAGTTCTCTAAGCTTTAGCCTTTACTTGTACCATAGAACTATCATCTCCTACCTTCAAGGGTTATTAAGAAGATCACTGACATCAGACTACTAGAACTATCTAATAGGGCAGATCCAAGTAAGAGCTACTGTATGAAGTTAAGCGCATGTAATTTCTAAAAATTAGATATAAATGCATCAGAAGATAAATTTTCAATGGCTAGGTTAGCATGATTAATAAGCTCAAAAACCACTCACCTTGTGCATCCATATCCTTCCTTTCCTGATAATGTGTGTTAATCTATCAACACACACTCTGTGAAGTGGGAGGTAGAAGCTGAGTTCTGTTTGTGGAAGTATAATTGATAGACCGTACGTGCTCCTATCTCCATTCCAGTTTCCATCAAAGATTAATGAAACAATAATTACTCCTTTTTCAGACAAGACAAAAAACTTCACATCTATAGCCCCACTCTCTGCATTTCGGAGGATTTCTCCATTTAAGGTGTGGTTGGCAAGAAAAGTTATTTCTCCATCGCTGAGAAGTAGCTGTTCTGTCTTTGGAGCCCAAATGTGTCTAACTCTAGGACCAAGAATATTGTCCCAGTAAGCAAAAGTAGCTGCTAATAAAGGTGATTCACCACTTAGAGCAATCTCTGTCTTGGCAACAGCTGGAGATGGTGGTGGACAGAGATTCGACATCACTGCATCCCATTTACCGTATTATCCAAATGCTCCAGGGATATCTAAACAATAACATACAAAACCAATGATTAGGTTCAGCAATTGTAAAGTCATACATCAGAAATTCAAAAGACTTGGGCCTATGTGGCTCTTTTCTTCAGTCAAAAAGGATTTGGAGAGGTGCCTGGGTGGCTCAGTGGGTTAGGCCTCTGCCTTGCGCCCAGGTCATGATCTCAGGGTCCTGGGATTGAGCCCCCCATCAGGCTCTCTGCTCAGCGGGGAGCCAGCTTCCCCCCACTTTCTCTGCCTGCACTCTGCTTACTTGTGACTGCTTTCTGTGTCAGATAAATAAAAAAAACTAAAAAAAAAAAAAAAAAAGATTTGGAAACACGTTCCCTACTAGAATAGACATTTGACTACCATGGCAGGTGCACACTAAATACTTGTTAATACAATGATAATCTTATGATACATAGTAACTTGTCACCTATATTCAGGGAATATATTTGGAAATCCAAAGTAATAATGATCCAAAAAAGGGTCTTTGAACATTAATATGAAATATCATATACTAAAGCTCATAGAATAGACCCTCACTGTCCCCAAATATCCAATGTATGTGCAATATAATGATTGGATATTTGGTTCCTAAACCACAGCAACAAAGAGAGCAAATTGGGAAAGGGAGAACTCAGCTAGAGACCACCACACCTGTGGTGGGTTGAACTATGTCCCCTCCCCCCACTAAATATATGCTCAAGTTCTAACCCTTTGTATTTATGAATGTGACCTTATTTGAAAATAGGTATATTCAAATTAAGATTTGGTCATACTGGATAAGGGTGGATCCTAGTTCAAGGACTGGTGTCCTTATGAAAGATTTAGAGACACATGGACCAAGAGGAAACAGGGCTATGTAAAGACAGAGATAGGAATTAGAGTGATAGGACTAGAAAGGAAAGCCAAACACTGCTGATAACTACTGTGAGTTAAGAGATAAGGAAGAGTCTTCCTTATAGCTTTCAGAGAACCATGTCCCTACGGATACCTTATTTTGGACTTCTAGTTTTCAAAACTGTGAGAGAACAAATTTTTGTTGTTTTATATCACTCAGTTTGTGGTCCTTTGTTATAGCAATCCTAGGAAACTAGTAAAGACACCTGACAGTAGGAACACCTTAAAGCTGTTAAAAGGTGGTGGTCGGGGGGAGAAAAAGTAAAGGAAAAGAAAAAAGTAAAAGAAGAGAGAAAGAAAGACAGGAAGAAGGGCGCCTGGGTGGCTCAGTGGGTTAAAGCCTCTGCCTTCGGCTCAGGTCATGATCCCGGGGTCCTGGGATCTAGCCTCACATCGGGCTCTCTGCTCAGCAGGGAGCCTGCCTCCTCCTCTCTCTCTCTGCCTGCCTCTCTGCCTACTTGTGATCTGTCAAATAAATAAAAATCTTAAAAAAAAAAAAAAAAGACAGGAAGAAAAAAAGACAAAAAATTGCAAGGACGCAACAAGCTGGAGCCATAATAAAAAATGAGGTAACAGTACTGTTATTCTCAACAAGCTCTCTGGGTTTCAGGACACTAAAGCCCAAGACTGGTGTCCGAAATAACACTGAAACATCAAGATGAAGATAAATATGTTTAATTTGCTTCTTAAATTTAAGAAAGCAGTGCAGCAGTACAAAGTTCATTACAAAGAGTTCTATACTAAATGGCTAAACTAAAAAGCTTCAGTTATTTAGAACATGGAAAGAACAAAGTGACTGAATGGATATTGGTAAAAGCCTTCCACTCTGCTAAGAAAATAGACACGGAGAGAAAAGCTAACTGCCTAAGGTCACAGAGTCAAGCAAGAATCAAGGTCTCCTATAAATTTTAACCCACTGAAATCTTAACATTCTAAAGCTATATACTCTTTGTGATATTAGTGTAAAATGTATCATTCTTGCCTAATATTAAAATTGAGGGGAGCCTGGCTGGCTCAGTCAGTGAAGCATGTTACTGGATCCTGGGGTTGTGGGTTTGAGCCCCCCACTGGGTATAGAGATTACTTAAAAATAAAATGTTTTAAAAAATTGAATACATGTATTGAAAGGCCTAAAGTGAAAAGAACCATAACAACTACATTAAAGCAAGTCTAAAATTGGGGAATCTATTCATTGTAATGATAAAGGGTAGCAATTTATAGGTGAATTATGATATACCTATCTTTGCCTATGGGATTGCTTTGGGAGGCAACATTTGCTCTATAACTACAATTCATTTACTTAACGAATTTTATCTACATCTTGTCAAGAGAGTTCAGAGATTGCTGAAAAGCAGTGGCTTCTATTTTTAGAGTATCAGATGAGCATTTTTATCATGCATGTCAAGAATAGGTATACAGAACTTGGCAAAACACTTTATAGTATGCACGTGTTGAAATGACTTAACGTAAAGTTGAAATGACTTAACGTATGTATTTTCTAGTTCAAGAATTCATTTAGGGAATATTTACTTTTTAATGTGTTATATCAACATAATAGTCTTAAAAGTACTATCCTGGACATAAACTCTCTAGCTTATTTAATTATCCACTGTTCTGAATAAAACTTGAACAGTTTACAAGATAGAAAACAGGAATGTAATTTGAATTCAAACTGTAATGATGCCATTGTCATCATTAATAACAAACTGGGGGCAAGGAGATGAGTTAACACACAGCCACACAATTATATTGTAACATTTTCCTTTTGTTCTTCCTTTTTGGATAAAAAAGGTGAATAATCATAAGAACAATATTTTAACTCAAACATTTCATCATTATGCTGGAAATAAAAGCATTTCCTAAAACCAAACCGAAAAATCTGGTTTGGATTATGGGAAAATCTGGTTGGATTATGGGAAAATTTTAAACTGTGAAAATTAAACTATTACAGACCATTAATTACATTTATATTCATTGCTATTATCATTAGAAAGAAAACAAAAGACAAGCATCATGTTGAATTGCTTAGGTTAAAATTCTTCCAAAATTAATAATTTTGAGAAATGAAATGTTACAGAGAAGTATAATTAGGAGAGCTGTAAAAATAATTTTACTAACACTTAAACTCATCATCTTTGGTGAGGAAAATCCATATACATAAATATGACTGAAAAAATTCAGGTCAAAACCAATAGTCTTATCTATATATCTACAGTAGTTGGCTACTCCAGGTTATCAAACATTAGCCATAAGAGTCTTTTGAGGGAAGCCAGGATCCAAATTGGGTGACACGGTGGCTTTCCACTCCTGTAAACAAAGAATAGGGTTCATGAGGATGTACCCAATATACTTTCTGAAAATAATCCAACATTTGCAGACATTAAAGATTATATTAATTACTATCTGTTAAAACTGTTAGCAGAGTATAAGGTTCAAAGCTTTGCTTTTTCTTAAACCTTTGCTAAAAACTAGCATCTCTTCTCCCACTGGCATTTAGAAAGTTGACTGGTCTACTGCTGTTGTAAATCAGAATTCAGACATCATAGGGCTCACAATTCTTGTAACCATGCTTTCTGTTTATTTTCTCCCAGCCCTAAAAGCAGCAGGGTCCTAAGCCAGCCCATTTTCCAAAAACAGACGTTGCCCAGGCCAACTTTAATGACAGTGAACTGTTAACACCAGACTGTTTGCAACATTTTCTAAGTTTTTATCAAAATTCGCAGATGAAATTTCTATCACTGTTAGTCTCTCACTGATCCAAGTTTCTCACATAATAGGCAGGCTAACACACACTACTCCTTAGAACTACTTAATTAACAGAGCCCAAGGGCAGGCTTGAAAGCTAGGAGTCCTCATTGTTTTTTGTTTTTTGCTTTTTCTCCGAAAGCAAATTTTGGACTCCTCACGAAGCCAAATAAATAGACTATTTTATCAACTTTATAAAGAGAGAGAGGAAAAAAAATCTTTTTAACACCTATGTAACTTTCCTGGAGCAGGTTAGTATTGGCTTTGTGCCCAATAAGCAATGTGGCCCAGAACTTCTCTCATTTTTGTTTTAGATGTATAAAGAGTAGTCAGTCATGAGACGATTTCCAACTAATTCAGGGCTTTCCCAGAGTGGCAGGGTTTGGCTGAGGTTCTGGCCAAAGGTAATCTGTGTCACATAACACCATCATATTTCAAGTATTCTGACTCCATATTATTAATCTTCCATATATTCTCGCTTCTGTAAGGTTCCCAATATGTTAAAAGTTTTCTAAAGTCTGTTAAAGATGGTATCAAACAGTATTTTTCAAATGAAAATTACAAATTAAATGTACAGCCAGACGTTTTGTGTCCCCTCGCTTTTCATCACAGGTGAGGGATGGAACAGTCTATCGGAACTTATCCACTGGCCACAGGCACCGTTACTTTTCCAAGGCCTAGCAATCTCCATTGTTTCTGAAAGGGTCATCTCTCTTGGGCAAGTGCATGACCTCCATCTGTCTCCTGAACACTGTCGTCTGGCGGGGCAGGGGGTGATTCAAATGCCGTGTGGGCATGTCAGACGTGTAATCAGTGCACTTCTTTCTGCAGCAGATACTATCAGTCCAGTGATGCTCAAGTCATAATGGTCACTTCCTTTATGCGTAACCTCACTGCCGTGAAGCAATCAAGTCAGGACCCACACAGTGGGAGTACAACCCATCTAGAACTGCTCCTCAAATTCACAGAGAATGGGCAATCTTTAGAAACCTGCTTTCAAATCGTGTAGCCATGTGGTATCTCCTCCCACCTCCCCGTGCCATTCCACCCGGCTTTATCTCCGCTCACACCCGGGCTTGGGGTTCACCGCGCCCCACCCACCCTCTGGCCTTCCGCAGAGACAGGCTTCTCAGTGCTCGAGGCGCTCTCCCTTGAACCCGCGGCGCAGGTGGTCCGACGGGTCGGTCTGGGTCTCACACCGAGTCCCCGGGAAGCGGCCGGCTCGTGGACCGAGGGCGGAATGAGGACCAGAGGCCCAGTCCCCAGCCCCTGGTCTCCGTGCCGCCGCCGCCGCCGCCGCCGCCGCCGGGAAGCCGGGGGCCCGGATGGAGACAACTACTAGTCACCAGCTGGAAAACCGATGCCGGATTTCGGTCTGGGAGCACAAGCCGAGCCCTGGGGAGAGCTGCTGCCACCGCCGCGGACCTCGCACGGTCCCTGTACCCCGACCCCAAGCAGTCGCCTGCCCGCCGGCTTCTCACTCACCTAGTCGCCACCGCCTGCGACTCACACGCCGCAGGCGCAGGGACCGCAACCGCAGCCCAGCCACCGCCCCGCCCCACCCCTCGCCCCGCCCCCGGTCCCGGCCCCGGCCCCTAGCGCGCGTCCCGACCCCGAACCCGCTTCACGTCTAGGTTGTTTCACGCTTGGTACTCTTCTTCAGGGTACATTTTACCCAATCTTTCGCCCATCACCTTCAATGAATACTACGACAGCAAGGGAGGGGAGAAAAGGTGAGGAAAACAAAAGCGCACACCTCCTAAGCACACGCCTCCTGCTCTCTCTGGACCCCGCCCCCGAAGGGAAGCAACCGGGCAGCAGGGATGGTTGACGCGTCAAGCGCCATCTTTTACGTGGGCGGAAGAAGTTGCTGCTTAGTTTTCGTTTCCTCGTGAGACACCGTAGCTTAGTGTTGGAGTTTTCGATTTGCCATTACGTGAGCGCGCGAGGCCTGTGGAAGGGGGCGGGCCAAACTTGCTCCGTCCCTTTGTTCCATGACGTGATTCTTGAAAATGTTGTGTAAGGCGTTAGCCGAGGTAGTGCTGTTTTTAGTGGCGAGGGCTGCACGCTCCGAGAAAGCCCAGTTAGTAGTTGCGAATGGTTTTGTTTGTGCTTGGCAGGCAGCGGGCGCTCAACAAGTGTGTATTGAATGAATGGATTTATTTTTTCCTTATGACACAATTCAGTGAGCTGTGACTCCACCCCAAATCTGGTTAGGTAATTTCCTTTTTCCACAATACGTAGTCACCGCAAGTCTGTCGTCTTTACGTTGTAAACATTTTCGTAATCTTGATTTTCACACTTTTAAACGTCGTGTTAGTTGCGCAGTGTGAACGAGTTGGGGCTTTTTAGCCTTCGGTCTGCAAGGGTATATATTCACGCTACAGATGAATGGCACTTAACATTTTTCACATTAAAAATCATACAGCACATCTTTATCACTCACTGAGGAAAAAAAGGAAGAATAAATACACAAATGACTCCCTCAAACCTCGGCCCTCTGCAGAATTAGACACCTTACCCAGTCCGTGCCATATACTCTTATAGCACCAAATAACTACCATGTATCCAGTTCCTGTTGTACGTCTGGTACTGTGCTCCTTAGTCTAGGGCAAGAATTGTGTTCAATTCTCCCAGCCTATCTAGGGTACAGATACCGTTCTCCAGTTATGTGCAGTTTCAAAGCCCATTGAGACCTGAGGACATGCGGCTGCTGCTAAGTTAATGACAGCTCTTCTCAGGTAACACCTATAGGAGATAATACTAACAAACCCAGTTTAGAGTAAAACTGAGATTTGGGTTAAGTGCTTGGGGAAGGAGTAAAGTGCCAAAAACAGTTTTTTGTATGTCAAAAATTTGCCTATATACAGAATAATATCCTTAGTCTCCAACAGGTTTTCGGTTTTGTGCAATATCAACTTCAGAACAACTGTGTTTTCTAAATTCTGTGTGACCATGAGGAATAAGGTAGATAATTAAAGTGGGTCTCCACATGTGATGTTTTGTGGCTAGTGGATGTGAATGTTTCCCCACACGTGTAACCAATTATTTAGGCATTGTGCACAAGCAGTAGCTTGTATGTTTTTCAGTGAATCAGAGCAAAAAACAAAAAAATAGGGCAAAAGTAATTATGGCTTAGTAATGTGATCCATAGTACTTACATGTATAACATTTTACAGTTGAGGTGTGAAATAGGACAGATACCCCTTCTTCAGGGAACCAAAGAAAAAATTTGGTTCTAAAAATTTGGTTCATATTACTAAATACATAGTAATATGATCCATATTAGCAGCCCCAAAGGATGGCTTGGGAGGGATTTAACCCTTATCTCCTCCAGACTCTGTGAGTCAGCCCAAATAGGCCATCTAGTGAAAATAGTAACTTGCATCTAGTGAAGATAGAAATTTTACTATTGAAATATTTCTTCAAGCAAGAGTCCTAGTCCTCCATTTCCAACCAGAATCCCAAGACTTTCTTTAGCAATTTTTGAGCTATCCACCTATCCACATATTAATGAACAATCATATGAAAAGTGTCTACAACTAGGGGAGCAGTGAATAAGTAAGAGGTTGGGCTCTGGAATCTTTGCCTTTGATTAGTTGTGAGACTTTGGACAGCATGTGACTTCTTTTGCCTCAGTTTCCTTAGCTACAAAGTGGCAAGCAGAATAATTTCTCATGGGTTTGTTGTGAGGCTGGCCTGCAGTAAACTAAGGACTTAGAATAGCACATTCAAGAAATGATGGCTTTAATCTCAATTTTTGTAACTGTGCAAGGAAAACAAAAGAAATAACAAACATCAGACAGATCTCTTAAACTGTGTACATATTTTAATTCTAATAAATAGAATACCAGAACCCAGGAAGCATTATTGGTACATAACAAATGTTAGTTATTGTCAGGAAGCCTTCTCCCCTTCCACTCTTTATTAATGTATTTCAGAAATGTCTTCTGTGCTGCTCCGGAGCTGGAGCTGAGGACTTGTTGATTACCTCCCATTTACCAGGATTATAGCAAATTAAATTTAACTGTGACTGGCATGCGAACTATCTGATGTCGGTTGGACATGGATGAGGAATATTGCTATATAAACCACAGTGAGTTTAATTTCTTTTAAGTAATGAGATTTTTTGTGGTTGCCTTAATCATTAGAGACTTGTCAATATGCATTTTATGGTACATTACCTCTTGGTTGGAATATGCATGAGCCAACACTCAACTGAGGTGCTTGCAGTTGGAATCTTGGTCACTGGATATATTAAGTTAGTTCTATGAGCCAGTGTGATATAAATGGTTTAGAAAGCTCTAGTGGGTCCATGTCTGTTCTAATGATGCATAATGTAGGTAACACTCCTGTGAGGGAACATTAGGATCTCATGGATATTTTCAGGTCCTTCTGGGACTCACCATTCTATAAACAACAAGCTTCTCAATGAGAGGAAGCACATCCTCCACCAGGTATTAACCTGTTTCTTCCTCCATGTGGGTGCTCAGGACCTCACAAGCAATAGTTATGAATGATCTAAGGCCCAGAATAAAGGGTCCCCAGGGAGAAGAAATTCCTAGCCAACTGCAACATCATAAGATGCACAACAAGTAAGAGACCAAGTAGGAAGACAGGTGCACCAGTTTCTTAAATCTTAGACAAGATCATTAGCTAATTTCCTATAGAAGAATAGAAGACAGATTTTGAAGACACATCTTGGTAAGTTTGTCATAATTTGATGGAATTTAGATGCAATGGGTAGCGCAGAATGATAGTTCTGGTGCTGTCCTACTAAAATGCGAGAGTGACAGTGGACCTGTGGCAGAAGAGTGGCCGCATTCAAACACAGTGACTCCTTCTATAGCCACATACTTGCCAGGTCTCAAACCCTGCCCCGCAAACAGCTCTTAGCATTTTCTTGTTTATTTCTGGTTTGTACTTGACTACACTTAATAATATGTTGCTTTTATTTATTATTTATTTATTTATTTATTTTAAAGATTTATTTATTTATTTGACAGAGAGAGAAATCACAAGTAGGCAGAAGTAGGCAGAGAGGCAGGCAGAGAGGCAGGCAGAGAGGGAGAAGCAGGCTCCCTGCTGGGCAGAGAGCCCGATGTGGGGCTCGATCTCAGGACCCTGGGATCATGACCTGAGCCGAAGGCAGAGGCTTAACCCACTGAACCACCCAGGCGCCCCAATAATATGTTGCTTTTAAAAGTTAGTTCTTCAGTTACTTCGTGTGTGACTTCTGCCTCTACCCAGGGTGGTGTGCTTACAATTTTATCATCTAACTCCTTTTTTTTTTTAGGCACTTATCAGATGATTAGTGCATGCCAGCTGGTTGATTGAAAACTTAGAATTGTTTTCCTTCAGCCAGGCCCCAGTCTTGCAAGAGCTTCTTTTGAAAATAGCTTTTGACTTCATGAGTCAGAATCCCTGCGTCTGAGATTCAGGGTCACTTTGATTTAAAGTGGATGAGGAACTTGTGTCTTTTTGTCATCAGTATCATCTTTCCCATCCCGTTCTCCACACTATTTCTTTAGCCCAAAAAAGAAATAGAAAACCGTAAGTGTCCTTGGGGCCGTCTCAGGTCACCTAGTTTGAAAATGTTTGACATCTGTTTGTTTGTTTTTTAATTGAAATAGAGTTGACGTACAATGTTAAATTAGTTTTAGGTGTACAATATAGTGATTCGACATTCTGTATAGTACTCTTACTGACTACAATAAGTGTAGTCACCATCTGTTGCCACACAGTTATCACAGTATTATGGACTATATTCCCAGTGCTATACTTTTCATCTTTGTGACTTATTTGTTTTATAGGTGAAAATTTGTACCTCTTAATCCAACATCTGTGGGGTTTTGACATCTATCCTTTTTCTTCTTCAAAATTATCTTGACAAACCTGACCCTTTCTTTTCCATGTGACTGTAAGGACCGACTGGCCTCTACCAAAGATAAGCTTTGTGACATTTTCATTGGAGTTGCATTGAACTTACAGGCCAATTTATTGTCTTTCCATTTATAAGGATGGCATATTTCTCCACTTACAACTTCTCATGTATTTTTAAATTAGGTTTTATGATTTTATTTATTTATTTCAGACAAAGAGAGAGAGGGAGGGAGCACGCATAAGCAGGGGAACAGCGGTCAGGGAAGAAACAGGATCCGGGTTGAGCAAAGAGCCCATGTGGGGCTTGATCCCAAGATCCTGGATCATGACCTAAGCCAAAGGCAGACACTTAACCAACTGAGCAACCCAGGCACCTCTTAGATTTTATAATTGTCGTGGAAAAGACACTTCACGTATTTTTTGAGATTATTTTCAAGTTATATTCTAATTGTGTTGCTATTAATAATTGTTTCTTCTGAAAATGACATTTTAAATTATTTGTTGCTATTGTTTAGTATCACTAGTTTTCTGTGTTCATCTTGTGTTTGGCAGCCTTGCTAACTGTTTTCACTGGTTGTAAATAATTAAAAACAACAAAACAAAGAAACTCAAAAAGGTACTAATCATTTCACTTTCATGTACAACTTCCAGTAGCTGCCTCTTTCCCAGGGTGTGCAGGGTCCTTAGCATAACTAAAGGCTTTCCACAATCTGGCTTGAGCTGAATTTTCAAGGCCTCATTCTTACTGCCCTTTCCACTAATTTCTTGCAGATCTATGAGTGTTTACTGCTTTGTGACCACTCACCTAGTTCTCAAAGCCTGGAGTGCCCTTACCCCTCCAGTTGTGTGTGAGGAGATCTTATTAACTGCAGCCACATGCTGCCTCCTCCAGGAAGTCTCCTTGAATTTCCCTGGTTGGAATCAGTGTGCTATTAATCTGCCATTAATCTGCTATTAAGATAAAAATCAAACTCTCTATATTTACATTTTACAATGTAAATTATCATATAATATTGAAATTAGAATCTATTTATACACATATCATGATGAGCACTGAGTATTATACACATATGATGAGCACTGAGTAATGTATAGAATTGTTGAATCACTATACTATACACCTGAAACTACCCTAACACTGTATATTAACTGTACTGGGATTAAAATAAAAAAACATAACTGTAAATAAATTTGAAACTATTAGAGGTGGTAGCAACAACAATGGCGTCAGTTTTGGAGTCCAGCTAACCTTAGATCTGAATCCTGGCTCAGCTACCTTGTATCCTTGGGCAAGTTAACCTAACATCTTTGAGGTTCACATTCCTCCTCTTGAAAATGGGATTGCTTTGAGGATTAAATGATAATGCACATAAAATGTTTACCCTGGTACCTGCCCCAGGGTAATTGCTCATTAGGGTTAGCCACTATTATGACATGGTAGATGCTCAGTTGGTGTTTGTTGAATAAATATAATCCTAATCCCTAGTTTATAGATGAAGAAGAGATTGAGAGGGCAAGAACAAGAAGTTTTCTCAAGGTCATACTTTTAGTTTGGGGCAGATCTGTAACTAACACCATTGTATGCTAGCAACCAGGTGAGAACTCTTTGCCCTTTATCAACATAATGTAAATATAGTTTCTGTCCTCCCTAGGTTAAAAGCTTCCCAAGGGCCTCATTTTACTCACCTGTGTGCCCCTTACCTCTAGGCATAGCACCTTGCATATGTTAGATTCTCAGTAAATGTTGAGTGCAATTTAATTTAAGAAGGTTCCCATCAGAATCAAGAATAAATTAAGAAAATTCTTTTAGCTGGTACATAGATTTGACTTTGCAGAAATTTGCTAAGCTCCAAATGTGACACATGATCAAGAGAGATTCTGACAAGGGAAAGCTTAATTTGAATATTATTGTATTTGTAGGTGACAAAAATAACAGGCCACTTAAGCATCAAGATTTCTAGATAGAGTAAACATTTCATATATTTCCAAAGGAAGAGGATAAGAAATTCAGACACATTATTTTTAACCTGCAGTTTTACTCATGGCATTAATTATGAGCTTAAATTTGATTATGAAAGATAAAAAAGTATTGCCTTTATAGAAGTAATGGAATTTGATGAGTTGTTAATCATGAAGGTTAATTAGTTCTTTGTGAGAACATGCGACTGAGTCACAGGTTGTAAGTCTGTTTTCAAAAATATAAGGAGGAATGGATTATCATGTCATTGTTTTTCATATGAAAATGCGTAGAGAGATATTCATCTTTTTAGTAGCTTGCCTGGGAACTTACAGAATGTCTTTTTTTTTTCCGTAATTAAGATTTTGCACTTTTTCATATAAATTTTAAAGCTATAGACATGCATAAATAATTTAGTATAGAACAATAAACCAGATGGATGGATGAGAGGTAAGTTATTACTATCAAATCATAGTATTAGTTCTCTCAAAATTTATTTTCCTCTTCAGAAATGATTCATTATTTGCTTGCCCGTATTCCATGTGCAGGGATATAAAAGAGAAATAGTGCTGGAACATTGCTGATCACATGTCAAGACTCTCACTTGCTTTTACCAAATCGTGCTTTAAGAAAGAATGAAAATACTGCATGGGAAATGACATAAAGATCTCATTCTAAAGCACTTTCCCCACTAATGAACTGTGCATTATAAGCCAGGAGATGTGTACATTTCTTTTCCGAACACGGGGAAAAAAGAAAAGAAAAACGGGTGGTCCCTTTGATGAATAGCAAATACCTAATACCCTTCTGGTGTTGCTACACCAAGATCCAATTATCTCCCACATTTCTTAACTGTGTTTACAAACTGCTTGTGTATTGAAGTTGAATTAAAAGAAAGAAAAATCCAAATGAAGAGAAAAAAAAAACCAAGGTGAAGTTGAAATCCCGATCATTTTCATGCCTACATATTGTCATGGTGGGAAAAAGACAGGCTAGAAAGTCGAGTTCAAATTCATACTTGCTCTAGGGCAGCTTGTGTACTGTCCAGCTCAGTCTGCCAAGTGCTTGTTAAAACTAATTATCATTCAGCAGCTTTCTCTCTCTAAGTAGAACTCCCAGAAAATATGCTTGGAGTAGAGAAATGCAAATTGGTTCATGAGGTAATTTTATACACTAGGGACAGGTTTTTTTTTTTCCATTTCACATTACTTCCTGTTGGAAAAGGTTCATTATTATTTATACAGCAGAACAAGCCCCAAAGCCAATCCATTTCCAACCTCATTGTCACTTTCTGCATTCCAAACACCACTCAATTCCCAAATGAGTAGGCTAATTCTTTCTTCAGAGAGCCATAAAACTTGCTTGGGGTATTACTAACTTAGGTGACAGCACTTAATTCAAAATAAGTCTTATTCTCCAGCAATGTGTTCAAAGACCTCATTTCTCTGTGGCCGTAACTCTGGTGGGAGAGAAGTAGGCCTGTCTCTCAATTATCAATTCTGAATTGTTCCTCTGAGCACCTTGGACCTACAAGAATGGGAGCTACTGAAATACTTCAGAGTGCATGTTAAAAGACAATTATTCTACTTATTTTGCATTTAAGATGCACTTCGGAAGTGAATTTGGTCAACAAGATGACTAGATTGTATTTTCAATGTAGTATGTTGTAATATTCCTATTTTGCAAACCCTATCAGGGCTTGTTTAAAATCAAACAGCAACAACAACAACAACAACACATTATTTACTTCCCTTCCCCACTCCACCCCACCCCCATACCCTGACTCCAGACTAATGTAAGGAGGGTGATTCTCCTGGAGTGACTAGTTTAATTAACTTATGTGGGATGAGTTAGTCTTGTCTGCAGGGTTCCAAGGCTAGCAGTAGAACCAATGGGTTGAAGATAGATTTTCCATCTCAACATAAGAACTTCCTGAAAGAATGGCATCAGGATAACAGTGGTAGAGAGTTCCCCTCCTGGAAGCATTCAGGGGCAAGCTAAACTTTGCCAAAGTGGCCATTCGGGTAATAGATGGACAGTACAGTCCTGAGAGGTGAAAAATGACTCCTTCAAGTTTTTGTTCCTTCTTTTAATTGCTGCAGCGGGAAGAGAATTTACAAAGTGAAACCCCTTTGTAAGTGTAGGACTGGAACGGAAACTTACAATTCCTCTCTTGATTCTGGCCAACCCATGCAGAGAAAATATCTGAAAGCTGTCAAAGAGAAAAGCTTCCTGAGATGATGTTTTTGTGTCTCTTTGGTATGTCTTTATGAAAATGTAAGAAAATATAAGTATGTATCCATATCACCTTTCTTAGATAAAATTCTCATACTCTGTGGCCAGTTTTGTACTTTTTTCATTCAATCATCTGTTTTCCTTCTGTATCAGTGTGTAGAGGTCTTCCTCGTTCATTTGTAAGAGCTGCCAAACATTCCATTCTGTGGCTGAACTGTAGTTATATAACCAGTCACCCTTAGATGGACATGTGGATTGCTTCCAGGTTGATGCTATTACAAACTATTTTGTAATGGATAACATACGTGATTTTCTGAGTGCACAGGTATATCCTTAAGACAAATTCCCAGAAGTAGGATTGCTAGGATAAATCCAATTACAGTTTTAAAATATATTCCCAAATTTCCCTCTGTAGGTGTTATATTATTTCACTCACCCTCGTAGTGAATGAAGAGTCCACAAATTTGCCAACCTTATGTTTAATCAAACTTGGATGTTTGAAGATGTGATAGGTGAAATATTGTAACTTAGTGTGGTATATTGTTGCATTGCTTTTATTGTGGTCACAATTGGAATCTTATCATATGTTTCAAGATCATTTGTATTTCCTTTTTCCCCCTGTTTTATATTTTGCCCATTTTTTTACTATTGGATTTTTGGTCTGCTTTTTTTTTGTTTGTTTGTTTTTTGTTTTTTTTTTTTTACATTTCTAACTACTTATTGCATCCCGTACAGATTAGTCCTTTGTCTACAGAATGAGTTATGATTAATTTCCCAGTATTTTATTTGATTTTTGATTCTGTCACAGGTTTTTTTTTTTTTTTTTTTTTTTTTTTGTTTTATTTTTGTGAAGCTGTATTGGTTGATTTTTTTTAAAGATTTTATTTATTTATTTGATAGAATGAAATCACAAGTAGGCAGAGAGGCAGGCAGAGAGAGAGGGGGAAATAGGCTCCCTGCTGTGCAGAGAGCCCAATGTGGGGCTCCATCCCAGAACCCTGAGATCATGACCTGAGCTGAAGGCGGAGGCTTTAACCCACTGAGCCACCCAGGCACCCCATGTTCGTTTTATGACACCTAAATTGTGAGTCATAGTTGGAAAGGTGTTCCCTACTCTAAGGTTTTAAAAAATTTTCCATATCTCTTACAGTTTTCATGTTTTGTTTTATTTTTTTAAGATTTATTTATTTATTTGACAGAGAGAGAGATCACAAGTAGGCAGAGAGGCAGGAAGAGGTGGGGGAAACAGGCTCCCCGCTAAGCAGAGAGCCTGATGCCGGGGTTCGATCTCAGGACCCCAAGACCACGACCTGAGCCGAAAGCAGAGGCTTAACCCACTGAGCCCCTTATGTTTTGTTTTAAATGTTTGATCCATGTAGAGTTTATCCTGGTGTATAGTGTGAATTGGGGTCCAACTTCCATCTTTTTTTCCCTAGAAAGTGACCCAGTTGTTACTCTTTGAAGGGGAGCCGGTTTTGCCACCCCAAAATATGCCACTGTGCCATATGGATTATCTTGAGCTGAAGTCATCCAAGAGCCGGAAGACTTCAGAAGAACTTTAACCTCTCCCTCAGCTAGCTAAAATAATTTAGATGGGGGGGCTGACCCAGAAAGAGAGCTATTACCAGAGATAGATTTTTATCTGAATAACCTATCTGTATGGCAGGGCAAACATCTAATTACCAAACATCTGCTCTTCTTATGGTTCTGTGAATTACCCTTCTCCCTTTTGAAGTCCCAGGCCCCTGTCTTTCTCAGCTCAGGAAGGCATATAAACCTCCACTGCCCGATTTGCCCATGAGTCCATGTCTTTGTGACTCCTATACATACAAAATTAAATTTGTCTTTGTCCTGTTAATTTGTCTTATGTCAGTTTAATTATTAGATCAGCCAAAGAACTTAGAGGGAAGAAGGGAAAATTTTTCTATCCCTATACTGTAAATATGGATTGATTGTAAGTGGCCGTGACCATGTTAATAGCCAAACCAGTGGATTGATTTGGTTAATCCAGAGAAACAGCTGATCACATCAGCAACAATAGGAACAAACCAATGAACAAACACAAAAATAACAAAAAACAAATCAACAGGTTCTTTGAGTTTATCCTTAACCTTTATTTAATCTTCATGAAATGGTTTAAAGAGTTCTGTTATATCTTGGTCATAACTATGGTATGCCTGGCACTGTGTTACCTCCCATCTGGTCAGTCCAAGTCAGGTGGGTCTTATTGACCTCATTAGACCTGTGAGAGACAGCCTCAGAGAAGTGAGGCAGTTTGCTCAGGGCCATTACTAAAGAGCGGTGGAGTAGAGTTTTGATCCAGGTATAAGGTTATAAAGTCAAAAGTCTTTATATTTTTAGAAGATAGTGAATTTCATTGTCTGAGGTATATATAAGGGGAATAAGGACACCTGATAAGAAAATGATGTATTTGTTAGACACATGCAAAACCACAGTCCTCCTTGCTTCTGCTTACCAATGCCATTGCATTCATGTAGTTCAATTATAAAACTAAGAATGACTATATACAGACTGCCACTGTAGTTGCTTGTAAGAATTACTTTCCTAATGCAGAAGAGTAAAAAGCAAAGGCATTTAAGCTTGTCACATATCTTTTTGGCTTTCTGCTGACTTTTAGATAAGATTGCTTGACTATGAAGACTTCATTAAAAACTGAAGATCTCGGGCGCTTGGATGGCTCAGTGGGTGAAACCTCTGCCTTCAGCTCAGGTCATGATCTCGAGGTCCTGGGATTGAGTCCCGCATCGGGCTCTCTGCTTGGCGGGGAGCCTGCTTCCTCCTCTCTCTCTGCCTGCCTCTTTGCCTACTTGTGCTCTCTCTCTGTCAAATAAATAAAATCTAAAAAAACCCAAACCAAACAAACAAAAAAAAACTGAAGATCAAGTCTATACAAAAGGGAAATCCATCACCAGGAGTGGGTAATCCAAGTCACACATTGATTGACTTGAGGATGAATATAAAAAGTGAAATAATGTTTATGACCAGATATATTGCTAGTTTCTTGACACAAAAAGGGTCTAAAATCCCAGGTTTGTGTCTCAGTTTTAGTGTTTTATTAGATTCTTTCTTTGATAGTTGAATTGTTCATGTATTTCCATAATGCTTAAAGCTATGTTTTAACATAAACTTAGAATAAAAAATGCATTTTTTCAAAATTATCTGTTAATCCCTGAAGCATCTGGGGCCTGTCCGCCAGCTATTGGGGCTCCTGTGGCAGTGAACACAGGCAGGAAAATCCTGGGGCTAGGTATCCAGAATCTATAATAAGCTGTCCATGACTGTGTTGCCTAGGCCAGGAGGTGAAGCCACAACTGGGAAGACTAAGGTCTTAGGCAGACCGAATGGGAATGGCATCCAGTGAGCAGTCTGACCAAGTAGAACCTCAAGTGTGAGGTACAGACGGTACTCACCAAGAAGCAGGCAGATTACTTCAGATGTTTTAGGAAGTTAAATGTGAGAACAGTTTACTTTAGCTGAGGCTAGTGTATAGGCGTGAAGACAGTCACTTCTCCAAGTTGCCTTTTGTGTTTGTGTGCCTTTAAAATGTACATTAATAGTATTTTGCAACTTGCTATTTTCCATGCAACATTGTGTTTTTGAGATATATCAGATTAATGCTACATATTGTTTGGGGGTAGATAGAAAGAAAGTAAAAGTAGAAAAATAATGCATGGCCCAGATGCACATCAACTGTGGGAGGTGGGGGGTCAGGGATCCAGAGAGCCGGAGAAGAGCTCTAAGTCTGGGTAGGTGGTTGTATTAGTCTCTGTGCTTTTCTGTGTATTTGAAATATTTTATGTCTTTCTTAACTTTTTTAAAAAATTTATTTATTTATTTACTTGACACAGAGAGAGGGAGAGAGATCACAAGTAGGCAGAGAGGCAGGCAGAGAGAGAGGGTTCAATCCCAGGACCCTGAGATCATGACCTGAGCCGAAGGCAGAGGCTTAACCCACCGAGCCACCCAGGCGCCCCCAATTTTTATTTTTAACTGTGGTAAAATATCCACCAAAAAAATGTACCTTTGTCAAGTGTATAGAACAGTATCATTAAGTCTGTTCACACAGTTGTGCAGCCAATCTTCAAGATCTTTTCATCTTGAAAACTACAACTCTGAACCCATTAAACCACAACTTCTTATTTCCTGTTCTTCCCAACCCTGGCAAACCACCATTCTACTTTCTGTTTCTATTAATTTCATTACTCTAGATACCACTTACAGTATTTGTCTTTTTATGACTGGCTTATTGTACTTAGCCTCATGTCTTCAAGGTTGATGTATGTTGTAGCATGTAGAATTCCTTTCCTTTTGAAGACTGAATACTACTCCATTGTGTGTATAAACTGCATCTTGTCTATCCATTCATCCATTGATGTTGTTTCCTTAGAGCTACTGTGAATAGTGCTGCTATTAACATGGCTGTACAAATATCTCTTTGAGACCCTGCTTTCAACTCTCCTGGGTATATACCAGAAGTGGAACAGTGGAATTGCTGCATCATATGGTAATTCTGTTTTCAGGTTTTTGTTTTGCTTTGTTTTGTTTTTAGGAACTGCCAAACTTTTCTACCATGACTGCTTCATGTCCTACTAATAGTGGACAAAGGTTCCAAATTCTCTGTATTTTTGCCAGGGCTTGTTAGTTTCTTTTTTTTTTTTTTTTTTTTTTTTTTTTTTTTTTTTTTTTTTTTTCTGGGGGGATAGCAGCCATTCTGATGGATATGAGGTGGTATCTCATTGTTTGCATTTGCATTTCCCTGCTGATTATGTATCTTTTTTAAAAAATTCTATGTTGTGAACAGGTTAGGGAGATGAGTGGGACTGGGGCAGTGTTGAAGGAGGGGGTGGGAAAGACATGGGCCTAGTCAGGCAGGGAGATAAGAGAGAAAAAGGCTGAACCCTTCCAGGTACCCAGCAGATGTGGAGGTTTCTATGAGTGATAAGGACTAGAGTGAGCCAAGTGAGCCAAGAAATGGGGCAGAGACTGGAGATGTTGCCCGAGAAAAGTGAGTAAAAATGATACAGGAACAATAAAGGCAAAGGAAGCACCATAATTCCTGGTAATTAGTTATATTTTCAGTAAAACTGAGTTGAAAGACATTACTTGGTAACTGCCAGTAGTAATTAGGCTCCTTTCACCAGTCAGAAACCAGTTGTCATATACTCTAGGGTGTTTGAATCTATCAGACTTCTAGAATGATTCATTCAGTGAAATAGTTTAGACATAAAAAAAAGTTCAAGTGTGTGTCCTGTCAGGTCTGCGTATGAGGAGGGTGGGCGCAATGACTTGTCTTTGGTATACTCTGTCTCTTGTATTCCCCTGGGGAGATATTCTACCACTTGCCACCCAGAGGAAAAAAAATGCCTAGCATTTACCAAAGGACAAGTATTTTTCAGTCAGTAGGGAATTGCAATGCTTCCTGATAAGCAGTGTCTCTAAGGGTGTATTTGGGAGTTGTAATAGTTTCCTAGGTCTGTTATAACAAATTACCGTAAACTGGATGACTTACAGTAACAGAACTTTATTTTCTCACAGTTCTGGAGGCCAGAAGACCAAAATCAAGGTGTTGGCAGGGCTGTACTCTTTCCAAAGGCTCTAGGGGACAAACTTTTTCTGCCTCTTCCAGCTTTGGGTGACTGTTGGCATTCCTTGGCTTCCTTGGCTCCTGGCCACTTTACTCCCACCTCTGCCCCTCCAATCTCACATGCCTTCTCTGTTTCTGTCTTTAGGACATTTATCAAAGAATTTAGTGTCCACTTGCATAGTACGGAATAACCTCATTTCAAGATCCTTAATTTAATTACGTCTGCAAAGACCCTTTTTTCAAGTAGTGTGACATTCATAGCTTCTAGAGATTTATTAATGGATGTACCTTTTGCGGGGGCATTATTCAACAGGAGTGCCAAGGCTTTGTGAGGAATACTAGCCCTGGGGTGCCTGGGTGGCTCGGTCATTAAGCATCTGTCTTAAGCTCAGGTCATGGTCCCAGGGTCCTGGGATCCAGCCCCATGTCGGGCTCCCTGCTCAGCAAGAAACCTGCTTCTCTGTCTCCCACTCCCCCTGCTTATATTCCCTCTCTCTCTGTGTCTCCCTCTGTCAAATAAAAATAAATAAATAAATAAATAAATAAATAAGGAATACCAGCCTTTACCCTCTGACCTGTGTCTACCCTGGGAGTGGGAAAAGATATTAGAACCTCTGTGCTTTTGTTTGCTCTCCAACAGGCACCATCCAGAGTTAGTGATGGAACAAGCAAATTTGGCATGTGAGTCAATTTAATGTCCCATGCATATTGTTGGTTGTTAGAATTTCAGACTAATGTTTTGAGTGCTCCCATTTTCAACTGGTTCCCAGGGACATAGTCCTCTTTTGCTTCATCCTTTTCTCATCACCTCTGTCCAAAGCTGTACCCGTTCATGGAGTCCTCTGTGTTGCGTGCTGGGGGCAGGAAGAGGGTAGATTGAGTCTCTCTCAGTCCTCAGTAACCTGGATAACTTGAGATAGAGAAATCCAGCATCCCTACCCTAAAACTATCCTGATGGAACCTGCTTGCTGAAAGAGGTCATTTTCACTTGTGGGTATCTCCTGAACAGTATAATTCCAGGACCAGTTATGTGTGTTAGGACAGCAAGTCTACAATTTTACAGAAACTATTTTCCTTAATAGAAACATCTTTATAACAACACAAGACCGATATTTCTGATTTTCATGTTTAGTGTTATTCTTTGAGATTGAACAGAAATTGTTACTTACATAGAGATATATTCTCTTCTGCTAATGCTAGAGAACAGATAATGACTTAGGAGAACATCAAGATTAATGCTCTTTGGGTCAACATTTACCACGTAGTAAATGTAATATTAAAGCTCCTAGTGCAGTTTCCCTGAAGGGAGAATACATCCCCCCTCCCCTTTTCTGGTCAACAAATAGTATATTACAGGAAATCCTGTATCTGTTGCATTTATTTTGTAAACTTCTTTTTCATTCAAGGAGCATAGCACATATACAGAAGAATGTACAATTCATAGGTGCAAACCTCAGTGCAAAATAAACACACCTGTGTAATCACCAGCCAGGTCAGGAAAAAGTACATTGTCAGTCTCCCTGCCCCATAAGGGACCATCAGGCCCCTTCTCTATCACTGCCCCCTTCCTTCTTACCAAAAGTAGCCACTGTTTTGACTATTAACAAGATGAGTTTTGCCTGTGTTGGAATTTTTTTAATCAAAGCTTCTGGAAACCATTCCTTTCATGACATCCCATCTCAGAGGCAGAATAATTGTTTCTTTGTAGGTGAGTCTTTGTTGGGAAGATGAATAGCTAACCCCATAAATCATTATCATAAAAACTTATTTGTAATTTACATGAGAAGCCAGCAGGAAGAGTAACATCGTGACCTTGTGATCTAACACACGTGCACAAATGGAATTATTAAAAATAAAGATAAATGAGCACTGGATTTTTCAATTTATGAATTATCTGGTTTTCTTTGCTCTAGACTTTCTCTCTTGATAGTAAGGTGACTCTAACCTTTGGGACACAGCAGCATTCTTTTGATGGTTTTTCTTTTTTTTTTTCTTTCTACCACTTGGTCTCTTGTTCAAATGCATTTTCCCTAACAACATGTTTCAGTGTTTAATGGTTTTAAAAAAGAAAAGACTTCAAAGACAATAATATGTAGAGAGGCTTCTATTTGGTGACATACTTCTAAAATTATGACTGATCCTAATTCGCACTAAAACGTGAGCATTGTATTTACTCAGTTCTAAGGGGGAATCAGGTGGAAGATGGAATGAAGAAGGAAAAATAAAGACCACGCTGGATGTGCAGGTACAATCTAATTTCAGAAATGTTGAAATGTGGGGGCAAAAAGTGGATCTTAGGATTAAGGAACTGTATTAATGCCATTTGCTAATGATCTCCGTAGATGGTATTGGCTAGGGGTGATTTGATGTTAGAGTTTTCTCTAAAAATAAAAAAGTGGAAAAAAATCAGGAAATCATTCTGGAAATTTATATTGCTGTCTTTCAGCTATTATTGGAGGTCAGAACAGGTAGGTCACCCTATAGAGGTAATGGGGACATTTGTGCATCATGCCATTTCAGGAGTTCTACAGAAGCTCTTCTTCCCTTCAAAGCATTTGTCCCATGCTACTTTAAGAAAATACCTTTTGGGTCAGTCTCTGAGTACTGTTTATATAAGATAGCTAGAAAAGGAAACCAGCTCCTGGGTGTCCCCCTTTGCTTTCCTTTAGTTCATGCCTTGTGTATGTTAGCCAGTTGTCACTATTATAAGCACAGATCCTGACTTTACAGGAATAAATTGCAAAACAGACAGTTTTGTAATTTCTTGACTGGAAGCTCAGTTTACTGAGAATAGAAACTCCTTGCAGGCCTGTGAATGCTTCATTAACATAGAGGGAGTTTCCCAAGGATGTAGAAGAGGAAGCCCAATAGGCTAGTAAGCTCCTTCTTCACCCTGTATGTCCAGATTTGAGTACTGTCTCTTTGGTGTGAGCTTTAAGGAGTGATCAGTAAAAATCACTATTTCAAGCGGTTTCACTTTGACTTCCTATTAAATGGATGTATTTAACAGTGCCATATTCTTGGAAATATCTGAGATTACTTTCTTATATTTTTCTTTAAATCATTGTTAGTTTTCGAAATGTAATTTATTTTAAAGGAAGATTTTATATCACTTCTGTAAATAGAAAACCACTATCACTTCCCATAAATAAAAGATAAATGTTAAATAGGTGCATACCTTTGTTTTTAATTTTTTTGTTTGTTTTTGAGAGAGAGAGAGAGAGAGCATGCAAGCAAGGGGTGGGGTAGAGGCAGAGGCAGAGGGAGAGAGAATCCCAAGCAGGCCCCATGTCCATTGTGGAGCCCAATGAAGGACTCAATCCCATGACTGTGAGACCACAACCCAAGCCAAAATCAAGAGTTGGACGCCAACTGACTGAGCCCCCCGGAGCCTCAAATAGGTGCATACCTTTAAAACCACCTCCCCCTTGTGGAAATGGCCTGGAAGAGTCAATCTGGGACTTGGAACCAGACCATCAGAGTTCTCCTCTCTGCTCTGATGCTCTGGTTTGGGGCAAGTTGCTTCTTTGCATCCCATTTTCCTCCATAGAAAGAAGAGGTGGTGGTGGGGAAATGATAATAATGCCCACTGCAAAGCGTTATAATAGGGATTAGAATTGACACTTAACGATATCTCTTTCACTTTTAAGCTTAAGGTCAAGCAAGGATGACACATGAAGTTCACCTTAAGTGCCAAGGCCCATTCATCAGGAGTTGGTGCCTGGTTCCCTTTATTGACAAGGGCTGTGACAGCAGTGCTGTGATTGGGTAATGCTGGCTGTTGGCCCGAGCTCAGGAGGCCAGCAGGCGGGTACTGCTTATTTAACATTAACTCCTGCCTCCTTTTCACCAAGCCCTTTTAACGTGCCAGAATCTGCCTCTTGCAAGGCGCCTCCAGTTCAGGGTGGATTTCTTCCTTAAAAGAGCCCTTCAGAGTCACTTCAAGTAAATTATACTCATTAAGTCAGTTTTCCAACTGACTTAATAGTCACCTCAAATGAAGGCCCACTCAGGCTCTTCTGATTCTCTCACCTGTTTCTCACTCCCACAGAATAACTCACCTTCCAGTCCAACTAATTCTTGTGAGAGAGAAAAAGAGCTGTCAAGATAATTGGGGCTGTTCTATCACTTTTCTTGCTCTGTGATCCAGCTTAAAGGTTTAGCAAGTACAACCCCAAGGAGGCTGGGTGAAGGTGAAACTGAGGCCTGAGCTCTGGCTGGTGTTGATGTCCCCACAAGCAGCTTGCCGGATGCTCATTTACTCAGCTCTGCAGATAGTCTTGACAATAGGAAGTGCTACCAATAGTGACATCGTGGAAAATCATGGTACATAAAAGACTTTATGATACTTCCCTTTTTTCCAGCTCACACTCCGGAGTGAACCAGTAAACCATTAAAACAGGAGCAAAATTATCCTTCTGGGGTTTCAGGCTCTGTCATACGAGGAAAAGAATAGTATGGAAGGAAACTTGATGAAAAATACTTAGTAGAACTTAACTTTTAAATGATGTTTTGATGCAAACAAATTCTAAAAGCCTGACATCAACATTTCTAATATTTGTCCATTACTGTTTAATACAGTAGGTTAAGTGTGGCTTCAGGGAGCTCAGAATTGTTCACTTCCAAGGAACAAGCAGGATGCTCATTATTTCCCTTATTACTTCTCTTTTAGTATTTGTATTGCTCTTATCATCCACAGACCGCTCCTTGGTAATTTTTATTACTAACAAACCCATAACCTGATGGGCTTCTCTGGAAATAGAGGGTATTGTGAAGTCATTCAGGATATAGATATGGTGCTGATGGGATCAATTAAAATGAATCGTAGCCCAGGGAAAGGTGCTTTGTGGAGCATCATAATGTGACAAAGATGAGTTTAAAAATAATCGCTTATTTTATGACCACATTTCACAATCTTGTTCACCCAGATATTTATGACAGTCACATTCTGGACCAACATGAAGAGTGAGATAGAGGAAGACTGGCAAACATTATGATTTAAGAGAAATTGATGTTTATTGATGAACACTTCATCATTTCCAAGGGCTTTAAGAAAAGACAGCTTCTTTTATAGATAGTGAAAGGGGACTGTTAATTCAGATGGCATCATCTGAAAGTGTTTCTAAGCCTCCTACTTACTGTACTTTCCATTCTCTTCTTCCCCTCCCTGTTAGAAATCGCAGCATCTGTGTGATAGCACTTCAAAATGACACCCCCAACACACACACACACACAAACAGAAAAACAAAAAACAAACTTAGACTTAAGGGCAAAGTTAATTGGAAATGTGAGAATGTGCTGTTATTTCATGTTGAATTGGCTATTATGATACTGGTTTGTGATATTATTTGGGAATCTGAATTTAATGATGGTGTAAGAACCTTCTAATATGATGAGAGGTTTAAATTACTCACTGCTAGAGTTTTCTTCTTTAATTTCAGCTTCTATCCAAAATGTCCCTTACTCAAACCCTTTTAAAGGTTGCCTTACTTTTGAGATACTCCAAAGTTCTGCCTGGCTTTAAAGACCCAATCTCTTTGTAATCCCTCTATCTTCCTCCTCCTCCATCCCCATCAAGTTGTTCTCTATAATCCCCCCAAACTGTATCTTCTCCTCCCTCTGTTCCCTTTCTTACCTTCTCTCCCCACTTTCATCCCATCAAAACCCATTTCCCAGATTTGACATGCCTTTTATTATCTCTGCCTCTCCAAGTTCAGCAAGACCTGTTCAAGGTCCATTTCTTCTAGGGAACCCAGATGATCCATTCTCTACTAAGCTCCCATTCATCTGAAATACAATTTTTTTTTAAAAAAAGTTTTTATTTGTTTATTTTGGGAGAGAAAGACAATGAGCACAAGTAGAGGAGCAGAGGGAGAGGGAGAGGGAAAAGCAGACTTCCCACTAAGCAAGGAGCCTGATGCAGGACTTGATCCCAAGACCCTGGGATCATGACCTGTGCCAAAGGCAGACACTTAATGAATGAGTCACCCAGGTGCCCCTGAAATACAGTTTTTAAAGCCATGTTCTCTAACAAAATACAAAACATATATGTAATTTTGTAGAAAAAGTAAAAGTAAAAATAAAATGAATTTTAGTGATATATTTCTAGAAAAAAGTAAAAAGTAAATTTCTAGAAAATTTAGAAAAAGTAAAAGAAAAAGTAAAATGAATTTTAGTGATATATTTTATTTCATCTGCTATTTCCAAAATATTTTCATTTCTACATATAGTCACTTTAACATTATTCACGAGTTATTTTCATTTTGTTCTAGGCCTTAGAAATCTAGTTTATATTTTATACTTACAAACCATCCCAGTTTGGGCTAGCCACATTTCAAGTACTCAATGTGGTGAGTGACTACTGTATTAAACAGTGAGGGTTTGGAGTCTGTACCACATTCTCTAGCTCTCAAACATGTATTTTCGTCTTTCTTATCCTTTCACCTGGACAAATTGCAAACAACTCCTTGAAGTTGGAAGGCTGTGTTTCTACTTTCTCTGTCTTCACACTTCATTCCTGAGTGTATAGTAAGCTATTAGGAATTGCCTATTGATGGATTGGTAATGTCATTCTTTTCTGTGAACCCTGTGTAAGTAACTGTAATAATATTTACTTAAGCATACTTACTTCTAGTACACCTTCCTCATGCTTGGAATTTCCCTTCTTTTCCCCATATTTACATTATGATCCAGTTACCATATTACTTCTGTTTTGTTAGATTTGAGCCTTTTGGGGTATGTTGGATGGCATTTTAAGAAATAAACATACAGGGGCACCTGGGTGGCTCAGTGGGTTAAGCCTCTGCCTTCGACTCAGGTAGTGGTCTTGGGTCCTGGGATCGGGCCTTGCATCAGGCTCTCTGCTCAGTGGGGAGCCTGCTTCCCCACCCCCCTCTCTCTGCCTGCTTCTGTGCCTACTTGTGATCTCTCTTTCTCTCGCGCGCGCGTGGTCAAATACATAAAATCTTAAAAAAAAAAAAAAGAAATAGACGTACATTATTTACAGTTCTGTTGCACTAGAGAGCAGCATTTTCACAGAATACTCGTCATTCATACAACTAGGTCAAAACAGGATTTATAGCTGATATCAATGGAATAATTGCTTCCATTGCTCTTTTTTACTTTCCTAACAGAGACTAGACAAAGACTCACAAGAGTCTCCTGATCCCAGGACCCAACTGTGAAGCAGAGGCTCTCTGATTCAATTGTATAATGGCAAAGACACAGTTTTACAAGCTGAAACCAAATCACTAGGATAGAGATAGCTTGCAAAACTGCAGGGAGGGAAAGTTGCAGGGAAGGGAAGGAGACCCTGGATAAAACGAGGGCAGATGGGAGAGCTAATGTAGAGGACAAGATGGGGGGTTCCAAACTATGGCAGGGGCGCCAAAATGGGGGAAAACAGGAGGAGAATATAAACCCCAACTATTGCAGTTTTATGAGCCATGTACTGATGTGTATTGTTTCTAGCTCTCTCATCAACTTAATTCAAGGCAAAGGACTCAAGGATGAAATGTTGGAATTACAATTCTAGAACTGTGCCCAATAAACGAGATGTCAAAATCCATGGTTTTTCTCATTACATAAAATTGTCATATTAAAGTTACAAACATTATCTCCTTAGAGTCTGATGTTTAATGCATCTTACAGTCTTTATTAAGAACGTGTCAATTGGTCCATAATTGACCCATTCATTTAATTTTTTTTAAAGATTTTATTTATTTATTTGACAGAGATCACAAGTACGCAGAGAGGCAGGCAGAGAGAGAGGGAGAGAGGGAAGCAGGCTCCCCGCCGAGCAGAGAGCCCGATGTGGGACTCGATCCCAGGACCCTGAGATCATGACCTGAGCCGAAGGCAGCGGCTTAACCCACTGAGCCACCCAGGCGCCCCTCATTCATTTAATTTTAAATCATTGTTTCTGTTTCTTATTGGTAATATCAGCCTTGGCTCCTGGTTGGCTTTTCCCCCATATGATAGCAAGTATTTCTGCTACTGAACAGAGTTGTTTCACTTGGTTTAATTTTACATTTTAAAAAATTTCCACATTTTTAAACCTTTGGTATCTTTGCATATTAGTAGAATTTTGACAACAGGGTCTTAATATCACAGCCATTTCTGTGAAAGCAAAGGTACAAGTCAGAACCACATTACTTCAGATGAGGGACTTGGGAGTTTACCATAACCAAAGTGTGAAAATTCTCTTCCAGCTTTTGCTGCTTTTTCTCTCAGGACCTGCCCCTGTCTTGGCCAGCTTCCTAATCCTGAAGATAGACCTAGCACATGTTTATGCCAAAGGGCCTGGGAAACACCCCTGTCTCAGTACCACTAGGTAGCCGATGGCTGGCATTCAAAACCAAGGCAGCCTGCGTATTTTGTCAGTGGAAGATTTTGCTTTAACTAATTTGTATCAGTGTTTGTTAGAGTATAATCTGTAGACTGGGCTAGTCTGTGATGCTTATATTTTCCTGTGTTACATTTGCTTTGATTTCATTTCTTTGAAATGTGATTTTAAGTCTCTTAAAGCCAGTAACAACAACAACAAAAAATTCAGACTTGTATCTTGTATATCTTTGATTTTTAAGTTTCATTTTCTCATAATTTGCTTTTATTGCATTTTATGAAAGTATTGGCTTCCATGGACCCTTTGTCATAGATAGTTTGAGAAACACTAATATTATTACTTAGTGAAAAGTGGCAAGGAGTGTTTTTCCCCCTGAGAGTAGATTTTTGGTAGGAGATAGGAGAAAGGAAACACAAAGTTTTAGACACCTGAGAGAATAAAAGAGAAAGAAAAATTGTTTCCGTGTAGAACGTGGTTGCCCTTATTATTTGCGCAGAGTTAGCCCCTGCGTCTGTTAACAAATCTACTACAGACTTCTATTGAATGTAGAATGTATTCTGTGCTAAAGGCATTGTCCCTAGTGCTGAAAGGAATGGGGTAGTCCTTATTTTCCTCTTGTTAAAGCTTTAGTCCAGGCTCCTTAGACTTGGTGGCTATATATCAGAATCACAAGGGAAGCTTTATAAAAAGTATAGATTCCTGGACTCCCTCTGAAAACCTACCCATTCAACATCTCTGTGGATGGTATCTCTGAACTGTATTTTTAGAAGGTTTGGGGTGATTTTGATGTTTGGTTTGTGTTGGGTAGAACTTAGGCCTTGGTCACCCTTTGAAATGAGTTAAAGTGGAATTAGCAAGCATTGGAATATGAAAAATGTAATAAATTCCATAAGCACTTATTTAGTACTCTACTCTTCTACACGGTGGTTACAAGCAAGTTCTAGTTAGAATAATTAATGTTAGGCACTATAACTAGAACACTCACATCTCAATGGCTCCGTATAATAGAACTTAAGTTTTTGCTCTCATAGAACCTGATGAGATGTTCTTGGTCTGGCTGTTCTCCTGGTGAGCTCTTCTCAAAACAGTGAATCAGAAGTTCAGGCTCTTTTAACTTGGTGCCCAACCATCCTTACCACATTCCTTCTCCATAATAACTGTTTAAAAGTACTCACAATACTTTAAGGAAGATGAAAGGAGGCAGGTAATTAGATCTTCCTGAAATTAGATCTTCCTGAGTATCCAGGAAGGAAAAGAAATGTTTTGGTGAGTACATGGTATTCATATATACATAGCCATTCCAAGGAGTAATGGTAATAGAAGCCATTTGATTTTGTATCACAAATTATATCATCAGTACCTCTAATAATTGGTACAAATTGGTTGCTTCCTATTGGGTCTCCAAATGCTGCTATGGCCATTCTATGTTATAGATATTTTGAGGTCAAGTTCTCTTCTGATCTATTTTATATTGTCTTTGATAGAGAAAAATTTTTTTTTAAAAAAATTTTATTTACTTGAGAGAGAGAGAAAGTGAGAGAGAGAGAGCATGAGAGAGGAGAGGGTCAGAGGGAGAAGCAGACTCCCTGCTGAGCAGGGAGCCCAGTGTGGGACTCGATCCTGGGACTCCAAGATCATGACCTGAGCCAAAGGCAGTCGCTTAAACAACTGAGCCACCCAGGTGCCCTGAGAAAAATTTCTTAATATGTGAAAGACAAGTAGTATTGCTAGAGAAATTAGGGAGTCTATCTCTCTAAAATCTGACCAAACCATGTAAAATATAAAACCTCCAATCTTAAATTCATGAATTTTGCAGTATCTTTGGGAGATAAGTTATCACTCATGCTTGAAATATTAAGAGTATAATATTGTATATAATAAAATACTACCATAAAAGGTGGAATATCTTTGGATCCAGGACAGCATAGAGAAGAGAGAGAGATCTGTCTGGCTTGAAGAATCTTTGAAGATTTTAGTGATTTTATGATGCCTGGTTACAATGCAGAAGCAAGCTAAACCTTAAATCTGTACAAAAGGAACTTTTGCAAAGCTTTTCCAGATGATACCACACATTATGCTCCCCAGTGTCCTCAAAGATCCATCCTTTCTCATTACCATTACATTTCTCCTCCTACAACAGCATCTTCAAGAATGTTTGGCAGGGGTTATGGTAGGAATATTTGTCTTTATATTACATTCCATGATACACAGTCCTGCCAGTGAATTCATTTGGATTTGAATATCTACAACTATTTTAGTTTTCCAGGTGCCCCATATTTTAAAACCAACATTGAATCTTGAGGCTCAACAATCAAAAAATAGAAAGGACTAGAGTGTTTTGCTTTATAGTCTGATGCCCTTGAATTGGGTATAAATGTTAGTTTTCTGTAAAGCTTCTTTAATATTAATTTCCCTCAGATTTATAAAATATTCATTCTCACAAATGAGCTCTCATTTTTATCCTTAATTATTCCTGTGACTTGTTATTTACTTTTGGACCAAAAATCTGGATCCCAGCTCCACTCTACTGAAGGCCTCTTGTGAGTCTGTTTGCCTCCAGCCATGAAGAAGTCTAGTATGTTTGCCCCTCCCAAGGCCATAATTTTACAGATCTCCCAAGGCCATCATTGTTTTACAGATCTTGACTGCTAATTGATTCCTTATTTGAACAGACACCAGGTAATTGGGTGTTTCAGTAGGTTCTTTCATTGAACTTTTTTCCATTAATATTCTTATCCAGCACCAGATGATCCTGACCTTTTAGTGCCATATCCAGCGTGCATTGTACTTCTTCCTTCAACTGATCAAGATTGGCTTCTGGTCACTGCATACCTGAGGACACTTGAGGGAAGACTGACCTTCTAGACATAATAACAGGCGTTGCATTAATTCACTTTTTTTTTTTTTAAGATTTTATTTATTTGACAGACAGAGATCACAAGTAGGCAGAATGGCAGGCAGAGAGAGAAAGAGGGAAGCAGGCTCCCCGATGAGTAGAGATCCCGATGTGGGGCTCGATCCCAGGACCCTGAGATCATGACCCGAGCCAAAGGCAGAGGCTTAACCCACTGAGCCACCCAGGTTCCCCTAGTTCACTTTTCTAATGTGGCAATTGGTTTGTAAGTCTGAAGAGCTGGAACGCACAATCCAGTCTTGTCCAGCACAACAGAATGTAAAGCTCAGGGAAATTAGGTGATTTCAGTAGTCATTTAGCTGGTTAAAAACAAGACTTATAAAAGTTAGGTGAAGATAAAACCAAATGGTCTCTCAATGCAAACTTTTTATTGGATTAACTTAAAATTGTTTCCTTTTATTAGGATTATGTGCTGAGTCATTTCCCTTCTGAATCCCTTTTTAAGTAATTATATTCCTGGGATGTATCCCTAGGAAGTAACAGAGGGAAAAAAATGATATGTACAGAATTGTTCACTGAGCCATTATTCAGAGTGGCAACAATTTTTAAGTGACCCAGTGTCCAATAAGAGGCAAATGGTTAAATAACAGAGGGTACACCCAAATGACAGATTGTAATGCAGTTGTAGAAAATGATCATTGATGACTTTGCAGCAACTGGAAATAAAGTCTATGAGAGAACATGAAATTAAAATACCGGGATATAAAGATGTGGGTTTTCCCACCAGTAAAACAGATTCACTAGGAAAAGAAGGAACTGAGAGGAGTAATCAGAGGATGTTGAGGTAAAGCATAAAATCTGTCATTTCTGTAAAGCCTGAAATATGGACAAATGAAAGGCATGAGAGGCAGGAAAAACTGCAATATGACCTACTCATTAATTTTAATGCCCTGGCATGGTTGTAGACCCCATGAGGAAACAAAAAAGGAGATGGCTTTGAAATTGTTCCTCCACAGACACTTGTCTATATAAGGTTGCAATTTCATTGAGAGCTCTTTGTAAACTTGGGAGCATTTCAGTTATAAATATATTCAGATGATATTTGAAATTCCTCAACAAGGTGCAATTTATCTTTTAAAATAATAGCCCTTCCTCAAGAGCACATGCTGCACATACAGTTACCAAGTATTTGAATTTTAACAGTTTTTTAGGACTGCTTTCTGCCCTTGAATTGAGTTTTGGTTAGAAGAGTCTGAATCTGTCTCCTCTAATAGCAAAGCAGAGGATGAGCATACACCAAGGATTCATTATTTTGCCACTAAACAAGTTATAAAGATAATATTTATTAAGCTCCTGGGAACATGTTTTAAGAACAAAACAAGTTGCTCAAAGATGTCTAGGTTTTGCAAGAAGGATACCTTGACTTTGGAAGTGGACTGTCAAGGTTGTAGCGCAGAACCAAGAAGCCAAAGGAGGCTTGAGGAGTCATATTTTCCATTACCTGGTCTCGCGCAGAATGTCAGCTAACATATTCTAGAAAAATAAGACACTGATTTTTAATGACATCCAGGAAGGCATATTATAAGCATATTGAGAAATGGCTTTGTGAGTGGACAATAAATATGTCTGCATATCAGTGTTACTGCATTTGAAAAAGCATTGCTTAAGCCGTTGAAAAACCTCAAGGATTAAAAAACCTTGTGTTAGGCTTTGGCTGTGAGGTGACAGTTTGTTTTTCAGGATTTCCATGATTTATATGCCAGGAAGCAAATCAGACTCACGCTGCAAATTGTGCATACTGATACACACATGTGTGCTTATTATTTTTATTAATAAAAATTACAAAACTATAGCTTTCTACACAGCAGTCCTCAATTAACCATAGTTTTGTTGTCAAAAAATGTGTCGAATATCTTCAGAACAGTTGTAACATCTTAGAAAATCCAGTAATCTCATTTACTTATTTATTTAATAAGTATTTATTGAATCTCTATTATATGCAAAGTATCACCTTAGATATTCAAAAGCTTTTACACACACACATACACACACACAAACACAAATAAAACACAAGTCCTGCCCTCTAACAAACTTTGAGGGCTGAAAGGAGACACAAATAACACAAGTCAAAGAAATACTAGAGGACTTAAAGGATAAGGATCTTTTGCTGCTGAAGCTATTAAAGACCTTGAATTTGGTCTTGGAGGTCACATGTTCCCCTGGTAAATACATTCATTCTCTCAACAAATATTTATTCAATGACCATGTGCCGGGCACTGTGTTGGTAATGAGTATACAGTGGTGAAGACAGATTTAATCCAGTTCTCATAGGACTTGGAGTCTGATGGGGATAGGCATGAGACAAATAATCACCTAGTAAAGCCAAATTAAAATGATCTCAGCAATGCTCAGCTGATTCTGAGAGTGAGAACTTCACTTACTGTGGCCAGTGGGGCAGGGCTGAATCAGATGTTCTCCATAAAGGTTAGCAAGAATATAGGTCTTTGTGAAATAAATTTACCTGGGAAATGATACCTTAAGAAAAATTCACAAGCACTAGCTTTCTGCCAAGAGTTACTATTTAGGCTGTTTCACTGCAGAAAAGAAGAGGGGAAACCCTTTCAGACTTCACCTTTGTTACTGTGCTTGGATCATTTTACTATTAGAACCTATCCTTTTTTTTTTTTTAATTTAATTCATTTATTTGACAGACAGAGATCACAAGTAGGCAGAGAGGCAGGCAGAGAGAGAGTAGGAAGCAGGCTGTCCGAGGAGCAGAGAGCCTGATGTGGGGCTTGATCCCAGGACCCTGAGATCATGACCTGAGCGGAAGGCAGAGACTTTAACCCACTGAGCCACCCACGCGCCCCAGAACCTATCCTTTGTTTGACATTGAGGCTGATTAGATAAGTCAGTCTGGAAAACATTCGACAGCTCTGTTGCTCTAGTATATGATGCCATGCGATATTGACCTCTTCCATGAATACGAAGACATGAAAGTCTGTCATTACCTATAGTGTCTCCTTTAGCCACATTATCTACAGCATCTCATTCTTACCATAGAATCACTTCCTGTTACCGGATGCTGATTTATAGATGCACTGCAGTTAAATTGTATTTAATAATAACGATCAAAGCCAGGAGCCTTACACTTGAATGCCTAACCTCTCAACATACCTGAGGCTCTTCCCTTTCAAGATGCTTCATGAGAGTGTATTTATTATTCCCAATTACACTGTTCTCAGCATTTATGTATTAGTTTTTGATCCAAGTAATTTGCAGCACAAATTTACCTTGTAAAGGATTTGAGAATATTCCCTCTGTAAACTTAGACATAGTTAGCTCTGTAATGCCTGTATTTATGGGTGACGGTATGGAGTGAATAAGTCAAATTCAGAGATAATACATAGAAATTTAACTCTGAGCCCTGGAAATGGTTCATTAATGTTGTACAACATTCTGATGAAAGCGGACCTCTGTGGTTAAAACAAGGGCTGGAAGCTGGAAACTCCTCGTGTCTAGGCTGCATGGACCCTCCAAGGAGTTTCAAGACTTCTCAGAACAGAGTTCAGAAGCTTCTAACTCAGGCCAGCAGTCCTCCCTCCCATCATGGGATCCATGGGTCTCTTGGGTCATGGATTTCTTCCTGGTGGGCTGTGAACTGATCATTTTATAAGAAAATAATACAGATTTCTGTAGATTTTAATTTTCCCTGTATGTCTTTAAAAGCGACTTCATTGTGATCTATCTATGTGTTATTATAGATACAAGAATTTCATACATCTTCATTATTTTTGCCTTTCTTTTTTTTTAAAGTTTAATTAAATTTTTTTTTAAAATCACTGAGTTCTCTCTCTCTTGAAAGGTAGAAGAAGCCCACAATGTAGGAGGGTCTTTGATCTTTTAGTTTACCTAAATGAGCCACAAGGGAAAAAAGCTTAGAGATCTTTCCCCATAAAAATATATTCAATTTCTACCTTGTCCAATCTTGGCAACAGGTAGACAAATGAGCGTGTTTTTATTCCAGTACACTTTATTTCCTCTGGCCATCTTCTGATGGAGGTGTGAAAAGCCAAAATATGGATAGCTGGAAGGAAAAGGAGAAATAGCAAAAAGCCGCATTAATGGAACTAGCAATATGTGAAAAGACTTCAAGGTGCTAAGAACACAGATACTATGTAGCTCTTTATGTGCAAATTCAAAAGCAGCAGATGTTACTCCTCAATCCCTGTCTATCTCTGAGCCTCTGCAATCCTACCCTTTCTGTAGCCTAACCCTCTTGGACTCCCATGTACAGGGTCAGCCGTACCCCCATTTTAAAAAGCCATCCTGAATGCCACTAAGACGGACATAAGTGGCTGTTTCACATGCTGGCATCTGCGTTACATTAGTCTTCAAATTCTTCTCCCATCTTGCCACTGATCTGAAATATGAGGCTTCTCTGTGCGTCGTTGACATAGGCCTTCTAGAACCCTGCTATTCAAAGTATTGTTAAGGGACTAATGGTGTCAGCATCAACTGCAGTCTTGTTGGGAAATGTACAATCTCACGTCCCACCTCAGACGCACTGAACCAAAATCTGCATTTTGACAGGATTCCCATGTGGCTCATCTATATACTGATGTTTGAGAAGTGCTGGTATAAAACCCAGTTCCTGCTCTTTCCACCCTAGTAACGACCAGTAGCCTGGAACCCTTCCCTAGGGCACACATCTTCCTGATGGTGACTGCCAGTGCCCCTGCTCCTCTGTCTTGTCAGTACTGCTGCTCCCAGATTGGCCGTCACTGCACTGGGCTTAGCTCTTGCAGGACTTTGTCATCTTGTCTCAGATGGCCCAAAGCTGGCGTTTCCCTTCGGTTTGCCTTCAGTTATCTGCCTTGGTCATTTTCAGAAACTATGTATATATCCAACTGGAATGCGTTTCAATGCCTGTAGCTCTGCATCTACCCAGTGCCTGCCCACCCGGTCTACTGCTCCTGAATGTTTACCAACCCATACTCTTACCTAAGAAACATCTGTGAGCCAGTTATTAACCTGAAGAATTCCTTTAAGATGATTTTTTTGAAATTCTCTCAATGATTGATTATCACCTATAAAGGGCTAAACAGAGTTTCAGAATTCTTTTTTTAATGTGTTTCTCAGGGAGCTATTGAAAGATATGTATATGTAGAATTTGGCTTTAAGGATATTAAAGTAATAGTTATGATTAAGTTGTACATAATTAGAGAATAAAAAATTATAAACAAATTAAAATATAGGCGAAAGATACCAAAAACAAAGATCAAAAGACAGGCATTTAGTCTGGAAGAAAATATCTGCCACATATATGAAAGATAAATGATTAATACCCTGAATAAATACAGAGCTCATATAAATGAGAAAGAAAAAGCTTACCACGCAAAACCAGAGGATATGAGCAGACAATTTACAGAAGAAAAGCCAGTGATCCATAAAAGAATGAATATTTAACCTCACTAGAAATTGGGAAAATGCAAATTAAAATAACAATGTGACAGTATTCTTTATCCCTCAGATTGGCATTAATTAAAAGTATTGACTATAAGCAGCGAGGGTAAGGAAGCAATAAAGCAGACACTGTTCTGACACTGTTGATGTGAAGGTAAACTAGTACAGAGTTTTGGTAGATTATTAAATTATAACTGTGTTTATCAAAATAACTATATTAAAACCTTCAGTCTTTTGCTATTGCTCTTCTGGAAACCCATCCTAAAGAAATGTACATGTTGCACAAAGATGCATGTGTGTTAATTGAAGTATAGTTTTTAATTATGAAAATTTTGGAAAAAACCTAAATGCTTATTGGTAGGGAAAGAGTAAATAAATTATGGTCCATGCCTATTTTGGAATATTCTACAATTTTATAAAAAATGAATTATGGGGGCACCTGGGTGGCTCAGTAGGTTAAGCCTCTGCCATCAGCTCAGGTCATGATCTCAGGGTCCTGGGATGGAGCCCCGCATCAGGCTCTCTGCTCAGTGGGGAGCCTGCTTCCCTCTCTCTCTCTGCCTGCCTCTCTGCCTGCTTGTGATCTCTCGCTCTCTGTCAAATGAATAAATAAAATCTTTAAAAAAAATGAATTATGTGTGTATATAGAAAGGGAACAGTGTACTAGAGGTTATAAACAAGTTTCTCCCTAGGCCTCATTATATATATATAGACATTTCATATTATATTATATATATACATGATACATATATGTATATCCTATATTGCTTATACATATTTCTCTCAGACATGTTATTTGGTTGAAAAAGCAGGTCATAGAACAATATCTATATTTCAATTCCATTTAGGCTAAAATATCACATCTGTCTATCTGTATATAGATGCATTCATATAGGTAAAAACAGAAAGAGCTAGAACTAGGAGAACATTTGTCAAACTAAAATGATAAATTATTGGGACGCCTGGGTGGCTCAGTTGGTTAAGCAGCTGCCTTTGGCTCAGGTCATGATCCCAGTGTCCTGGGATCGAGTCCCACATCGGGCTCCTTGCTTGGCGGGGAGCCTGCTTCTCCCTCTGCCTCTGCCTGCCATTCTGTCTGCCTGTGCTTGCTCTCTCTCCCTCTCTCTCTGACAAATAAATAAAAAATCTTTAAAAAAAAAAATTTTAAAATGATAAATTATTTTCATAAGGAGCTGGGAGTTGGGTAGGGTAAGGATGAAGGGGAACTTTCTTTTTTTTTAAATTAATTTAATTTTGTGTGTGTGTATTCCAAAATTCATTGTATATGCACCACACCCAGTACTCTATGCAATACGTGCCCTCCTTAATACCCAGCACCAGGCTCACCCAACCCCCCATTCCCCTCCCTTTCAAAATGCTCAGTTTGTTTCTCAGAGTCCACAGTCTCTCATGGTTTGTCTCTCCCACCAATTTGAATAGGAGGGGAACTTTCATGGTTTATTTATGTCATCTAAATCTTTACAGTAAGAATATATGCAGTTGTAATAATTGTGTAATAAGAAAAGCAATAAAGAGAGAAAAGTACACACACCAGAGATGATAATAAGGGGCATGATTATAGTATTGTCAAGGTAAAAATTGCCATGAGAAAGCTGCAAGTGTGGGGTGCCTGGGTGACTCAGTGGGTTCAGCTACTGCCTTTGGCCTAGGTCATGATCCCAGAGTCCTGGGATCAAGCCCCACGTAGGCTCTTTGCTCAGCTGGGAGCCTGCTTCACCCTGTCATCTCCACTGTGCTCTCTCTCACTATCTCTGTCTCTGTCTGCCTCTCTCTCTCTCAAATAAATAAGTAAAATCTTTAAAAAAGAAAAGAAAAGAAAAAGCTGCAAGAGGATATAGACAGGTTCTTCCTTGAGGCGCATTTTCCTCATCTGAAAGTTCCTCAGGGTGGGGAGATGGGAGAGAAGGTGAAATACATTTCTTTTCTAAGATTTTTCTAGGTCAAAATTCCATGTCTTTACAGCCCCTTCCAAAGGGTTTTCCAAAGTTGTTGTGCCATTTTGTATTTCACACCAGCACTGTATAAGAATTTCAGTTGCTTTTCATCCTTGTTAGCACTTGGTTTGGTCAGTTTTTTTTTTTTTTAAATCTTCTTAAATTTAGCCTTTCTAATGTGTGTATAGCGGTATTTCCTTGTGGTTTTACTATGCATTTTTCTAATAATTAATGATGGTGAACATCTTCTTATGTACTTATTTACCATCTGAAAAGGATCCATGACATAAAATCAAAACATAAAACTATAAAACTTCTAGAAGACAATGTATGAACTAATCTTTTAAAAATATTTATTTGTTTATTTGAGAGAGAGAGTGCGCACACACATGGGCGGGAGGGGCAGAGTGAGAGGGAGAGAGAATCTCAGGCAGACTCCGCACTGAGCACAGAGCCGGCCATGGGGCTCCATCTCTGGACACTGAGATCATGGCCTGAGCCAAAATCAAGAGTCAGACCCTTAATCAATTGCACCACCTAGACTTTCCTGAGCTAATCTTTTTGATTACCTTGAACTAAGCAAAGGTTTCTTAGGCCCAAAAACTCCTACAAACCAATGAAAGAAAAGGAATTGATAATTGGACTTCATAAGAATTACAAATTACTCTTTGAAAGACACTATTCAGAAAATGAAAAGATAAATCATAGACTGAGAGAAAATATTTGCAAAATATCTGATATTTGCATGTCTGATAAAGGCTTTGTATCCAAAATATATGAAAAGCTTTT
>NW_019154154.1:2509077-2562621 GCF_002288905.1 Enhydra lutris kenyoni | reverse complement strand
ACAACTCAGTAAAAAGGAAACAACTCAATGGCAGATCATCTAATGAGTTGAACAACTCAGTAAAAAGGAAACAACTCAATGGCAGATCATCTAATGAGTTGAACAAGCACTTCAGCTGCTGCTTTCAATGATGACTAAAATAAAAGACGAACTGTCCTTCTCTGGGCATTGATTGAGTTAATAGCTGGTGATTCGGGTACTAGCCAGATGCAGCTATTTTTACTGTAATAGGTGTCCTTTCATGATGATTCCTATCTAGAATTTGTAATAACAAGTGATTAGCTTTTAGAATGGCTCATTTTCACTATCTATTCACTATACTATTCAGTATCTATTTCACTATACTAGTCACATCAGTTAATAATTAACTGATTTCATAAACACGTATTTTAAAGTGTAACTAACTAGACACAGCCTACACAAAGTGAGGTGGCTCTTTTATTCCTTGACAAGGAATTAGCGAACATTCTGTGGACAAGGAAGATTAGATAAAAGTCTCAACTCTTTGCTTCGCTTTCCACTTCCCCATGTTTAATAAGGTAGGAAATTTACAATATAAACCCATCATTTCTCCTTTGTTTTGTAGCAGGGGGCGGTACAGTCTAAAACAAAGTGGCAAATAAATAAATACATAAATAAAACAAAATGGCATTACCATTCACTGGCCAAAACCCACATGGAACCAGGTAGAATATTCTAGGGGAACTTTAGGCAGGTGATTATTTCTTAACCAACACAGAATAGCATTGATTGGGTGTGGCTTCTGTTATCTCTTCAGTTTGTTCCATATCCCCTGTGTCCCCGCTTCCAAGAGCAGAGTTATCCCCAACGCCCTCTCTCTTACATCCTCTCTCTTACCCTTGCCAACTCCTCTGTCAACCCTTTGCTCCCTTCCCTAGGTTTTGTCCTTCTTTGAGTCCAGTTCTGATGCTGGAGAGGGTATGGAGGAGAGGAGAGGGAAGGGGCTATCTCTGTGGTCTGGCCTCAGGTTGAAGTTGACCTACCCCTAATATTTCAGATTCCAAAAAAGAGTGCAAATGGATTCTGTCATGTAGTTTCATTGTTTGGATTGAAAGTCCTCTTTTAGTTAAGAATGTGAAGTTGTTGGAATTTTGACTTTTTCATGCTATGGATTTGATAAGAATAATTCTCTTGCCTATTTTTATAGTTTTGATCAGAAATCAAATATCCATTATATAAGAATTTGTTATGTCCCATTCATAAATTTTAAGTATGTCATGTTCAAGAGATGTCTGCTTACTCCCATTGTGTTCAGTTGTTCAGCCTTCAGTTAAGCAGGCTGTGTCTTTAAAGATTTGTAGTTATTTTTTATCTTCACCTTTCTTTTTTTTTGAACTTCATGTTCATATATCCTACTGCTATTATAATCTTGACTTGTGCTCATTCTCGATGATATTGGTAAGTAGAATAATTACACCCTAAAGATCTCCATGTCTAAACCTTGGATCCTTTTAATGGCAAAAGGGACTTTGCTTATGTGATTAAGGTTAAGGATTTTCTTATGGGGACACTATTTCATATTATCCAGGTGGGTGCAGGCTGATCATGTGAATCCTTAGGGAGAATCTTTCCCAGCAGCAGTCAGAGGGAAGGGTGAAGGCATAGAGTAAGAGCTAAGAAGATGTGAGGAATCTGCCTGCTATTCTGGCCTTGAAGGTGGAGGAAGGATGCCATGAGCCAAGGAATGTGGGTAGCCTCCACAAGCTGAAAGGCAAGGGATGGATTCTCCCATAAAGCTTCCAGAAAGGAATGCAGTTCTTGAATTTAGCCACATTGGACATCTGGCCTATGGAGGGACAGATAATAAATCTATGTTGCTTTAAATCACTGAGCTGTGGTAATTTGTTACAGTAATAATAGAAAAATAATACTAATGCATCAAACAATCAAATGCAATTACATTTAAAGTATATGAAATTTAGACAACACTTTTATCTAAAAGTTAAATTAAAGATAGACATTTTAAACTGGGGTGCCTGAGTGGAGCAGTGGGTTAAGTGTCTGACTCTTTAGTTTCAGCTCAGGTCTGATCTTGGTCCTGAAATCCAGCCCCAAGTCTGGTTCCACATTCAGCAGGGAGTCTTCCAGAATTTCTCTCTTCCTCTCCCTCTGTCCCTTCTCCTGTGCTCTCTCTCTCTCTCTCTCTCTGTCTCTCTCTAAAATAAATAAAGCTTTAAAAAAAATTTTAAGCCAAAATAAATTTTCATGTAGCTTTTCAAAAAAACTAACATGATTATTAAATATTGGATAATAAGTTTATCCAACACAATTAAAAGAAAAGATACAAATTATAAGAAATGTAAGCATTTAAAATAAAATTATTTAAATAAAGTTTTGAATTATTTTAGTTTAGTTTTTATGAATTGAATAAAATCTTAAGTATTTTTATAATGATGAAGTTTTTGGACTTCTCATGTTTGATGTCCATCTAAGTGCCAATACTTCAATCACATTACAACTAAGGTTACATAAACACAAATTTATGAAATATTCAGTATTGCAAAATGTTCCTTTTTTTCCCAGATTTATTCATTTGAGAGAGACAGAGCATGTGCATGGGGCTGTGTGCGGGGAGGGTAGAGGGAAAGGGAGAATCACAAGCAGACTCCCCGCTGAGCGGGGCTCCAGAGTCAGATACTTAATCGACTGAGCCACCCGGATGTCCCAGTATTACAAAATGCTCCTAAACAACCATGTTTAATTTTCAAAAGCTGATCTAATTCATAAATACCTTCAAACCTATGAATTGGAACATGAAGAGAAGCAAGAAAACGGGTTCATGGTACTCCTGGGAAACTGTATTTCATTATGCAGGAATCTGTCATATTCATTTTATCTGAGAGGAAGGATTGGACAAGTTAATTTGTCTTTTCTCTTATTTGAGCACTTCTGCCACTCAAACCTTGCCCAGCTAAGTCAGTGTTTGTCTTTGATTTCAACAGTGGTACAACCCAGAAACCTTCACAAAATTCAAGGGCATTTACCTTTTGTTTTGAAGTCATAGGATTAAGTAAGATACGTGAGAAGTATTTCTTTGGGGCCCAGATGGTGAATCGTGAAAGCAGATGTTTGTGGTTGTGGGTCCTGCTGTGTCAGTGCTGAACGTTGGGTCCCAAGTGGCAGAGGCACCTGTGTGTTCTCTGGAGAATATGTGTAAGTCTGTGATATGCCAGGCCCTCTAAAGCCCACATACAGATGGCTGCTGCCACTTTCCTGGACCTCAGGGTGATACTGAACTATCTAACACATCCATGAGATCTTTGGGACCATGAAGAATAATCTCCAGCTTATTGTGCTAACAGAATGTTTCCTTCAGGACTGAGTTGTATTACAAAAGGTCTATTTGATTGATTATCTTTGTACCAGAGGTTCTGGGCTCCAGAAAGAGTGAGGGCAAATGTTTAAGAAAACCCTTTCTCTCATACCAGTGAATATGACTCCCTTGACCGATTGTCTCCAGTATTACATTAGTTGGGCTTGGCCCTGTTGGCTCCAAATCCTTAGGATTGAATTTTCTTTTCCCCCTGACTTGCATCATGTATTTATTTTTTCCCTTTCATATCTTTCTCCTGTCCACGTGCTTTCCTGAGGCTGCTCGTTGTGCATTTGCTGTGGTCTCCTGCGTCTCAGCTGCCCTTGCCAGCTCTCACCTCCCTGGGTGTACTTCCTTGTTCTGTTGCACTTAACTTTTGTTGAGTTGAGAAGGAAGGGAGTAGTACCAAGAGATCCCTGGAGATCTAAATTTTCATTCTAGAGTTCTCTCCCAGTGGTGCAGTGAGAGTAGATGTTGAAGGTTTCTAGAGCAGAAGAGAAAGGAAAGGATTGTCCATGTGCAAGAGTTCCCCTGAGAGTTTTAGTGTCAATGACCAAGCAAGGTGTGATCACAAACGCTGCTCCTTGAAGACCAGTGAGCCTATTACCAGTCACTCATTATAAAGTCATACTTTATTACCCAGCATTTATTTCAGCAGGACTTGGTGACATTATAAAAATAAAATGTGTGGATTGTCCAGCTATTGTAGGGTAGACAGCATTGTGGCTGCAGCTCAGCCATTAACAGCATCACTAATCTTAAATACCCTCCCGGTGCTACCTGTCTCTGCACTAAATTTGCATACTCTGGCCTCAGGTCCCTGTTGCACAGTAAAAGGGACGTTTTATGCTATGCAGAGTGTTTCTAGGAAGATCAGTGTCAGTAAGCAAAGTAAACCCTTTCTCTAGGCTACTTCTCTGTCTCCAGAAGGCACTGTAGAAGCATTGGCTTACCTGCCTTGGAACTCGGGAGCTGGGCAGCAAGCTGACCTGTAACTTCTTACTGCCCACTCTGTGTAGGATTTAGGAAAAGCAGACATGATACTAGTCAAATATTTGACCACCTTCAGTAGTGCTCCTAAGAACTGCTAGTGTTCCCAGCTAGTAACCGGCAATCTTACAAGATAAACAGTAACAGATTCTGTGTGTGTATGTGTGTGTGTGAGCTCCACGCCCAATGTGGGGCGCACCATGGGCTCAGACTCATAACCTTGAGATCAAGGGTTGGATGCTGGATGCTTAACAAACTGAACCACCCAGGTGCCCGAATGGGAACAGACTTTTTAAAAGAAATAGGAACCAGCAAATGAAAACTTCCTCTTTTTTCGATTTAACAAAGAAGTTTTATTAACAAAGAAAGTCAGAGTTCTGCCATTTCTCAATTATTTTTCCATTCCTTTTCCTGTCTTGCAGCCTTCTTAATATAACCATAGCCTAAAATTCTAAGATTGTAATAAAAAATGGCATTAAAACATGTTAACCTGTGGTAAGTGACTGCAATTTGTAAGCCCAAGCCTGGGCTCCCGGCTCTTCATCAGCTGAGGACATTTAACCTACGTTTGTGGACTCAGCCCTGAGCCCTGTCCCCAGTTTTCTAGGGGTGATCCTTTTGAACACACAGTTTGTTTGTTTTTTTGTTTTAAGTAAGTCTAGAGCAATGGTCCTCAGCCCTAGCTGCATGTGAGCAACAGGTAAGGAGCTTCTACAGAATATCAGTGCCTAAACTCACCCCCACACCAATTAAACTAGACTCTTTGGGGGTGGGGCTGGGAATCTTTTTAAAAAGACACCAGGTTGGGGCATCTGGGTGGCTCAGTCCTTAAGCGACTGCCTTCAGCTCAGGTCATGATCCCAGGGCCCTGGGATGGAGCATTGCGTCAGGCTCCCTGCTCTTCGGGGAGTCCGCTTCTCACCCTCCCTCTGCCTGCCACTGCCCTTGCTTGTGCTCTCTCAATCTCTGTCAAATAAATAAATAAATAAATAAAATCTTTTTAAAAAATAAATAAAAATAAAAAGATGCCAGATTCTTCTCATGTTCCACCAGGGTTAAATACCACTCTTCTATTCTGGAGTAGTGGCTCTCAACTAGGGGTGATTTTTGCCTTCCTGGGGGACATCTGGCAATGTTGAGAGACCTTTTTGGTTGTCACACCTGGGACGGTGCTATTGACATCTAGTGAGTAGAGGCCCAGACTGACTGCGAACGTCCTGTGATACATAGGGCAGTTTCCACAGCAAAGAGTTACCTGGCCTACAATGTCAGAAGTGCCAAGGTTTGGACTCGGATCTAGGCTGACACCAAGGCTCTGTGCAAAGCTACCCTCAAGCTGATGCTGTTGAGATTCTAGTAGTATATTCCAGATGTGGTACTGGGATCCTTGCCCAATTCGCAAAGCCTTAGTTCCTACAACTCCCTATCCAAAACCTTAATGTTTATTAGAGGAATGAAAGATCTTCAAAAGGCTGACTGCCTCTTGCTTGCCTAGACAGCTGAAGAATTATTGCTCCCAAATGCCTTTTCCTGTGCTCTCCCTATCTTTTGGGACACAAATGTTACCATCTATCAGACTTCCTATTGTTAACTATTTTCCTCTTTACAAAGTTTTTAATATTGGAGTTTTCATTCTAATGTTTTGTTTTTTTTTCTTTCTGTGATTACTTGAGTAATTAATGGCAACCTCCCTTCCCCACAAAACCCTTCAGTGGCTTTATTTTTAGGTAGGGGGTCATCTAAGATTCAGGGAAGAACTGGCCAGCATTTAGAAGAAAATTCTTCTGCAACAGGATTGTTAACTGTGAAAAATGCATGCTAGCAGGAAATTTAAAAGACAAGCATGTTATTGCCTCAAGAGAACTTTTCTGAGCAGACTGCTTATGGAATCAGAATAAGTTTGATTGAGAAAGATTCAGCAAAGGGAAGAATGACTGAATAGCATCTCCTCAGAGGTATAGGGATAGATGGGCAAACGTGAACACAGAAAGACATAAACTTCAGTGAAACACCTTTTCCTGGAAGAGTCCAGCCCTTTGGCTTTTGGAAGACAGAAGGGAGAGCCATCAAAGCAGTGGGACTTTGAATTGCTCCAAACTCCTTACTTAGGCCCCAGAAAAGTCAAAATTTACCCTTTCTTCCCTGATGTGGGGCTGGGTTCCCAGATTTAGCAAATATAAATAAAGACCCTCAATTTGAGTATTATGTATTTTTTATTATACATAATAAATATTTTTAGTATAAGTATGTCCTAAATATTGTATGGGTTGTGTTTATACTGAACAAAATGATGTTGCCTATCTGAAATTCAAATTTAATTGGGCATCCTGTCTTTTTTTTTTTTTTTAAAGGTTTTATTTATTTATTTGACAAAGAAAGAGAGATCACAAGTAGGCAGAGAGGCAGGCAGAGATAGAAGGGAAAGCAGGCTCCCTGCTAAGCAGAGAGCCCGATTCGGGGCTTGATCCCAGGACCCTGGGATCGTGACCTGAGCCAAAGGCAGAGGCTTAACCCACTGAGCCACCCAGGTGCCCCGAGCATCCTGTCTTTTATCTGGCAACTCTAACCTGAAATTTCCTTCCAAGCAGAGATGATGAGGAGAGTAGACCAGACAGGATAGCAGGGAGCCGCAAGTACAGGACTTACTACTAACAGAGTTGGTAGAAGAAGCAGTGGGTGAGGAGTACACAGAGCTCTTTCAATATCCTCATATACAAAGTAATCCTTTTATTATCTTAATATCCTTTCTCCTGATGACCTCATTCTTCACAGGTCAAACTCCTCCCAAACTTCTATCCAGACAGCCCTCATTTTCTGACATGCAAAATTAACCAGACCTAGAATGGCCCTCTTTAATTACTGTTTACTTCATTTGCATCAATTTTTTCCTCCTTCATTATAATGTCATTTCCATAAGAAAGAGAACCACTACCAGTATAACCTTGAATAAAATATGTGCAGAATAATTTTGACAAAGATTTCAGGGGCACCTGAGTGACTCAGTTAAATGTCCAACTCTTGATTTTGGCTCAGGTTCTGATCGCATGGTCATGGGATCAAGCCCTGCGTGGGGCTCCATGCTCAGCAGGGAGCCTGCTTGAGATTCTCTCTCCCCCTCCATATACCCCTTGCACTGACCACTCTCTCTCTCTAAAATAAATAAATAAATATTTTTAAAAAAAGAGTTTTTACAAAGATGTTTAACTCTGTTTATTAAGACTCCTTGTGTCTTCTTGGCTACTCTTTTTCTGGTAGTCAAAAGAATGCGAATAATTCTGAGTCCTATTTTCTCTGTTTTTCTTTCTCTTCCCATTGTTTTTGACTTGTCCTCAAGTTTTGCATCCTTTTAATTTGTTAACATGATGATGCCTTTTCTCTTCTTGTTTCATGGATCTTCTGTTTTTATCCAGGACTATCTATTCAATAAATAATAGTTGATGGATACATAAAACAGGAGAGACAGACACGCTGTAAAATGCATCAGTGTCAAGCAGGGGGCTTGCTCTAGGATAGACAAAGATAAACTTTAATGGGGTCTTATAATTTAAGGGTGTTTGGTTTTGCCTAATTTGTGTGACCCTTGCAATCCTACAGAAGTAGTAGTGTATTTTTCTGAAACAGGAACTTCTGCCACAAGTACTGCAAGACTTGTGGGCAAAGGCATATAAATAGTGAGCAAACCTAGCTGACTGCTTGGACGCTGAATGTCAATAATGCTGTGTTCATTCATTCATCAGGGGTTATTCTAGTCCTGGGCATCCAGAAATTGATAGACCTTCCCCTCATCAAAGAGACAGATAATAAACAAGTAAACAAGAAAATAAATAATTTAATCTCAGGCAGTGGTAAGTGGTAAGTACCATAGAGAAAAATTAAGTGGGATGAGCGATAAGTGTAGCATTAGGATAGGAAGGAGGGTACATTTTTAATATGATGGTAAGAAAAGAGTTCACTAAGGAGGTGCCGTTTAATAAAGATCAGACTGGTGGAAAGGAGTAAGCCATGTCACTGTTTGGGGGAACCTAGACAGAAGGAACAGAAAATGCAACAACTTGAGTTCAAGAAGCAGCAAGAGGCTGTAACTGAAGGGGAGTGATCACGGAGAGTGAGTCAGAGAGACACGTAGGGGCCAGATCACGATGGAGCTGATAGTCCACAGAAAGGAGTGCCACAGGCAACCACTGGATATTTTAAACAGGGGCAAGACAGGGTCTGAATTAAAATTTAATACATCACTCTGGCTACTGTGTGGAGAATTGTCCTGGGGGAGGGAGAGTTGTGAAGCAAGAGTAAATAGGGAGAGCAGTTAGGAGTCCTGAAATAGAACAGACAGAAGATGTTAGCTTAGCAGATAATAGTGGAGGTGGCGATAAATGCTTGGACCATATGGCAAATGAATGAATAGTGTCAGGAAATAAGAAGAATCAAAGGTGATGGGCTTCTGACCCAAGCAACTGGGAAAATAGGGATGCCACTTGTTGAGATGGAGAACACTAAGTAGGAGCAGTTTTTGTTGTCATCTTTGAAATATTTTTTGAAACAATCATAAATTTACAAGATACTTGGGAATATAATATGAGTAACTTTTTCCCCCCCGAACAATCTGTTTGCCTCACCACCTTTGGATATGTTAATACTCCATACTTTAGTATTCAGAGTATTTACTTACTATTCAACATTTATACTCAAAGTATTTATTTAGTATTTAGTTAATATTCCTACAAGCAAGCATAGTCTACTGTATAACTGTAAAGCATCAAACCGAGGAAGAGAACATTGATTTTCTTCTACCGTCTAATTCTCCGACCATGTTCATGTGTTTCAGTTGTTTCAACAATGTCTAGAAATACCCAATTCAGAGTCATGCATTGCATTTGGTTGTCCTATTTCTTGTTTAGTATTGAAGAATTTTTCAGGTTTTCATCAGCTTTAATGACTGTTTTAGTTTTCTGTGTTGCGTAAAATATCACCACAGACTCAGTAGCTTGAAGCAACATACATTTATTATCTCACTTTCTGGAAGTCAGGAGTCTAGATGTGGCCAGGTTGGATTCTCTGCTTCAGAGTCACCAGGCTATAATCCACGTATCACTCAGGACTGTGGTCACACTGGAGATTTGGCTGGGGAAAGATGTGCTTCTTAACTACCTCACTTGGTTGGCACAGTTCATTTGCTTGCTGCTGTAGTCCCAAGGCATTAGTTTATTGTTGGAGATCACCCTTAGCCCTGGTAGTTCCTTGCCACTTGGGTTTCTGCAATATGACCTCTTATGCCATGGCAGCTTGCTGTGTCTGTAGCACCTCTGTTAGCAAGGTGGTCTTATACAATGGTCTTTAATGCAGTCCTGGAGGTGATATCGCATCACCTTTGTGATAGCCTCTGGGTTCTGCCCAAACTCAAGGGAATAAACATCAAGGGACAGGGATTTTTGGGGTCCACCTTAAAGTCTGTCTGCCACAATGAGTTTGATACTTTTGAAGATAACTTTGTAGAAGTGCCTCAGTTTGGGTTTGTCTGATATTTCCTCATGATGGAAGCATGTTAAGAATTTTCTCACAGCCTATCACAGATATGATTCTGCATTGTTCTCATTGTATCATATCCGGTGGCTCATCATATCAATTTGCCTCAATATTTATGTTCACTTTGATTATTTCAATTAAATGATATCTACTAGGGCTTGTCCACAGTAAAGTTGATTTTTCCTTGTATAACTAGTAAGTGTTCTGTGGAGAGATACTTTGAGACTATATAAATATCTCATTCTGCACCATACTTTTAGTCCATCACTCAATCATTTATTTAGTATGGATTTATAATTTCCTATTTAATTCAGTGGGTTACAATCCATTACTGTATTTATTTTTATTCTCAAGTAATTCCAGATTTTTCCTTTGGAAGTCCTTTCAAAATGGCTTCTTTAGTGTTCTTTTGACATACTTCTATCATTCTTTGAGCACTTCCTTTCAGGAGCAATAAACTAGACTCCTGTACTTTCCTTGCCCTAGTGCTGAAGTCACCCTTTACTCTATGGAGCCCTGGACAAGCCAAGATCTGGAGATGAGTTGTTCTCATTGGTATTGGGGTCTTGCTCTGAGGCTCTCTTAGTGGACTGTCAGGGAATATTTGTCTATTTGTCTATCCTCACATTTACATCTATATTTCTATACCTGTATTTAAAATCATGAGCACACACCTATACCTCTAATTTCAGTTTAATACCACAAAGTTTATTGTTTTTTTTTTTCCTTTCTATATTTGTAATACCCTTCTCTGACAGTGGGAAACCTTGCTCCCATTAGTCTTATTTATATATTATTTGATCAATTGCTGAATATGTGACACATCTTTCATTGCTGCTGCAGTAACCCGTGAGGATACTCTTCTTACCCAACACTCTGACATCTGTCGCTGGGCTGCCATTATCCTCCAATACACCTTTCCTCCCCACAACCATGAGTGCCCTTGCCAATGTCCTCATGCTTCAACAATCCAATCTGAGCCACACTGTGCCAATCTTCCTCGACTTGCTGAAGGCTTTGGCACCTCAAATCAGGAGTTTGTTTGCTTTTTAATCATCTTCTATTCTTATTAATTGTTGAAATTCTCTAACACAAAGTGACAGATATTCTGTGTGTGTGAAAATGGCCCCATATCATATCAAATATTAAGGATTAGCTGCATTTGTTTGTTGATTAATGGTGTAGACAAGAGAAATCATGATAGACAACTACCCCATGACTCGAATGCATAGTGCATTCTGTGGCTCAGTTTTGGTTCTTGATATCTTGATGCTGATCACTCTTGAAAATATCTAGAGAAGAGAACAAAAAATCACAAAAGGTAACAGTTGTCCCTTCCTTATAGCATCTGTCTTCCATAAGGAAAGGATGCAGGAAACCATACACTGTCCTAAAGTTTGGATTGAAATTCTTTGTGGAATGGTAATACACTTTTTACTAGAAAACACTGAAGCTCTTTAAGAAAATTAGTAATTGGGGATCTTCAAGTATCCAGAAGTTTGAGGATGGTGATACTTAATGGTGATGAATCCTGCAGAATGCCTTGTGGGTTATAAAGCCAATTTCTTTAAGAGGCACTTGCTGCTGAATAACTTTTTACCAAATAGCCCGGGGGAAAATAGGAGATTTAAGGTGCATCATGTGTTGAAAAGTGCAAAAGAAAATAAAAATAAAAAATTAGGAAACAAGGCAAATTTTATTGTCAGCTATTTTATGATCTTGCTAATCTTTTGTAGTCACGTTTCAAAGGCGGAAACCTAAGTCAGATTCTGCATTTGATTGGATTACAAAGCCAGGTGTCAATTCAAGATGGTTTTGGAAAGGATTTTTTCAGTTGTTACAAGATCACGTTCCTGGTTTTCTCCAGTATTTCAAACTTGCACCAAATATACTTTTGAACCAGAATCCTTACCCCTTCTTATGAAAAACAAACAGACAAAACAAATACTGAATGACACTGGGGTATTAGTGTCAGGATGCATCTGGAATTAGGCCCGTGATCCACCTCCCGCAACATTGGTACGAGGTTCTAGGATCAGCCATAGCTGAAGAAATGAAACTAATTAGACCAGCAGTTCTCGAATTGTGTGTCAGCATCAGTTGGGAACATAGAAATGCAAATTCTGCAGCCTCAATTCAGACTTCAGGGTGGGGGCCGGCAATCATGCTTTATCAGGTTTTATCAGGTTGGAGAACCCCTGAGTTAGATAAAGCTACTATTGGCAAATATTGGATTCAGTGAATTATCTTTTTCCCCTCTCTCATTTGCTCTTCAGGACATGATTTCTCTAGCTTTTGGTACCATCAGGGCTACTAAGTTCTGAAAGTAATTTTCTCTTATGTATTGAAAAAAAAAATACTTTTCACATTTTCTTCTGTTCTTAGACATGGCCTATATGGTACTTCACTCAAAGATTAGTGTGTAGAAACTACTCAGGTAAATACTAGCTCCCATGTCTTGTCCCTCAGATATTTGCCTGCTATTCATTACTGAAAAAGATGGAGATAAGATACTGATAAACCTAAGTCATCTAAAGGTCAGTTCACTGGGTAAATTGATCATTATTCTTTATGCAAACTGTATTCTTGAACTTAACATATTGACTATGATAATTCTAAGAGCAAAGTGAATTAAACATAACATATTCTTTATCTTCCTGTTAAACAACCCGCTATGTTTACATCAATACAGTGAATAAAAAATAGATATTAAAAATATATCTCCTTTTTTCCCCTGACATTTCTATAGTTTTCCCTTAAAAGGAAAAATTAAATACCCAATATCCTCATCATTATTTCAGAATTTCTAAAACTTGTACTTCTCTCATGGGAAATATCAGGGTTCCCATTGTTTCAGGATCTGACTCCTCAGACCACCATTTCAGCTAAATGTCAGTAATACTGATTTGGCAGCATTCTGTTTGCTAAGGAAGAACCTCCAGGGTACAGGGACCTCCAAAATCCCACGTTTTGGCTATTTCAGAAAAATTGAATTGTATCAGTGTTTATCTCAGATTACCTAGCATTGGGTCTTAGGCCCAGATCTGTACAAAAATCCTCTCATGATCTTGTTAAGAAATTCAGAATCTGTTCACCTCCCCAGGTGATTGATTTAGTGTCTGAGGAGTGGAATCCAGAGGAAGAGTGTGTATTGTCAGCAAGCACCCCAGCATTCTTTGTGGGTCTTCAGGGGACCACACACCCTGAAAAAAGCAAACTAGGTCTCTCCCCTGATCGTGTGTCATTTACAGAAGTGTCGGTGTAGCAGGGCTTGTCATTAAGGCAGATACCCTCGTCTCTTAAGAGGATCATGTGGATGGATGGCAACTGTCCAGGGCCAGGTTCCTTCCACTGGTTCTGAAACACTGTGAAGGAAGGAGGTAATGTCAGGAACTTACCTTGTGAGATTCTCAGGAAAATAAGCCCCACAGAGCTCAGTGACCAAACATGCCACAGATGAGGAATAAAGCCTCCTCCCCTATAAATTGGCTGCCTATAACTGGAATCTCTGGGGGTGCCCAGAGACATCCTTTGTGTGGACAGTGCTGTTCTCAGGATGGCTGAGGCAGGTGATGAGATTTACTTAGCTGACTCTGGAAAGGTGATGTGGGGAATGGGACTGGATCAGGATAAGAAGGAGAGTCTGAGCTCTGTGGGGACTGTCCTTATTTGGAGGACATTTGAAGGACTTCTTTGGAGACTCTTAGGGATAATAATGGGACAGCCTGAGGGGAAGGCTAAATTCCTCTAATTATACCAGGTGGGCCCATTAAAGCTAGAGATATTTGGGCCTCATATTTTATGAATACAGACATTTATTTTTTATCTGTTTTAGAAGATGTCATTGTACTAGATGTGGTTAGACATTCACTTAGGACAATTAAAAACTGTCAGGTACTGTATAAAATGTGGACAGTGTTATTTCACTGCAAGAGCCTTTATAACTCCTAGATCCTTGAGGAGGTGCATCAGTGACTGACATTCCAACCACTAGCCCCCACTTGAATTCAGCCAGTCAGAAGCCTGGAGTGTCCGGGCCGCAGGTGGCACACAGGAGTTCTTTACACCAGCCACCAAAATTCTGTAATTATACAGTGTTCTGAACCATTTTATTAACAATGTAGATCAATTGAGACTATGAATTACCTGGGGATAATGATATTCAATGATTATCATTGATATGATAATGATATTCAGTGATATCAATGATAATGATAAGGATACTCAAAATATAGAAAAAAAATATTTGTGCTGTAAGAGATCATAAGAAGGGGGGAAAATTTGCAACAGAATAGATAGGTCCCAAAGCTTTGACTTTGGAAGAATGCAGCTTATATTACACATCTCCTCCCACCCCACCAGCCTTTTGGGCTAGAGCCAACTTGGATCATTTTTGTTTTAGTGGATTGATTAATATATTAAGTGGCATGCATGAGTGGCGTTGGACATCCATAGATGCCTGTTATCTTTAGGTGATAAATATACCAATTCATTATAGTCATTGAACGGTAATAGTTCTGAAGGTTTCCTGCGGCCAGGAAGATATTCCTGTGGTGGGTTATGGGATTGCATCCATCTTTCTGGTAGAGAGAATGGGCTGATATGGCCCCCAGGACATTCTTTACTTTTAAAAAATGACTTATTGGCTTTCAAAGTTGGGGTAATTATACTTAACACTGAGAAAAGCTCAGTCATAAACAACAAAACATATTCTAAATTATATGACACAAAATGCTTACTAGTTTAAATTAGAGAAGATGGAAGTTATGCCTTTTTTCTCCCTTCTCAAAGTCTCCCAGACTTCTATTCTTCTTGCTCAAAAACTATGTAATTAAGAATGATCAACCTTTTCCTTTATAAAGATGAAGATAGTAAATGTTTTCCTACTACAACTTTGACATACGAATGTAATGAATAACTAAATTCTATTAAATGATGACTAAGTGAATTTAGGTACTTGAATGAGGAATCTAGCTAAATATGTTAAATAAAAAATAGCTTGGGGTGTTAAGTTGTTAAGCATCTGCCTTCAGCTCAGGTCATGATCCCAGGGTCCTGGGATCGAGGCCACATCAGGCTCCTTGCTCGGCGGGAAGCCTGCTTCTCCCTCTCCCACTCCCCCTGCTTGTGTTCCCTCACTCTCTGTGTCTCTCTCTGTCAAATAAATAAAATCTTTAAAAAAATAGTTTGAACATTTATATAAATAATGGTTTCACTTAAGCTCAGTTATGTCTCAGTAAGTTGGGTTGAGTGGGACCCAGCTTTATGGTAAAGTTTTTGTTTTAAAAAAAAAACACAAACATTATTGCAGTATAATTAATAATGCAATAAAATGCACTTATTTTAAAAGTGTTCAGTGAATTTTGCTAATGTACACAAGCGTGTGACTACAATCTTAATGAAGACCTTCCCGTTATCCCAAGGAATTACCTTGTGCCTCTTCATAGTCAGCAACCCCAACCATTGTCTTCCATGGCCTCAAATACTGGTCTGCTTTCTGTTACTATAACTTAGTTTTGCTTTCTCTAGAATTTTGTATAAGTGGAATCATATAGTGTATACCCTTTTGTGTCTGGTTTCTTTCTTTCAGCATAATATTACTGATACTCATTTGTTGTTGCATAAGTCAGAACTTCATTCCTTTTCACTCCTGAGTAGTATCTGTTGTATTGATATCCATGGTTTGTTTTTGTTTTCTGTTAGTGATGGACTTTGGGGCTGTTTCCATTTGGGGGCTATTATGAATAAAGCTTTCATGAACATTCTTATACAAGTCTTTGTATGGACATGCGTTTTTACTGCTTTGGGATAAATATATAGAAGTGAAATGGCTGGCTAAAGATTTTTCTTTAAAAATTCTTTGTTGTGGGTCACCTGGGTGGCTACAGGGGTTAAGCGTCTGTCTTCAGCTCAGGTCATGATCTCAGGGTCCTGGGATCCAGTCCCATGCCGGGCTCCCTGCTCAGCTGGTAGTCTGTTCCTTCCTATCCCCTAAACTCCCCCAACCTGTGCTCGCTCTCTCTCTCTCTCTCTCTTGCTTGCTTTCTCTCAAATAAATAAAATCTTTAAAAAAAATAAATTTTGTTGTATTTGTTTTATTTTTCTTGTTTATTTGGTGATTTGAACTATTTTTGCGTCAAATAAATACCGCCCCCCCCATTTGTAATTCAGCCATTTGATCAAAGTTCTTCTGGTAGAAAGCAGCCATTGTCTTTTCTTTTTCTTTTTATCTAGTTGATGTTTAAATTGGCAGACTCTGGCAGTAGTCCGGATCCACTGCGATTTCTTTTGTAGTGTTTGCCTGTATTTCTGAAAACTGGAAGCTTGTCCTAGTTCATAAAAGGATAAGAGGAAATACTTTCTCTGGTAAAGTTTAGAAAGACAAAAATTGGAGACAACAGGACAATTAAGAGTCAGGATCATCAGCATATGAATTGGGTGGAAAGACACCAGTAGGTAAAAGGAGTAGGATGGATACAGAGGAAGGAGGCTGAAATCTCTTGAATAAATGCCAAAATGTAAATGCCAAGTATGGAACAAGCTTCAGAATCATTCATCTTCAAGACTTGCCATCACTTAAAGTACAAACATGTAGGGGCACCTGGGTGGCTCAGTTGGTTAAATATCTGCCTTTGATTCAGGGTCCTGGGATGGAGCCCCACAGCAGGCGCTCTGCTCAGTGGAGAGCCTGCTTCTCCCTCTCCCTCTCCCTGCTGCCCCCCCTCCTTGTGCTCTCTCTGTCAAATAAAAAAATAAATAGAATCTTTAAAAAAAAATGCAAACGTATCTCCTTACCCCAGGTTCTTTAGAAATTTTCAGAGGTGAAAACATTTAGGTATATGATACTTTCTCATGAAAAGAAAGTAGACATAGGGTGTTTTTAATAGCACAGTATGTTGGGTGTGTTAGGTCAGAGAATCCTTTCGTGATGCTCAGAAATTGTTCCCCTTTTCTACCACCCCCCCTTTTTTCTTTCTTTCCTTCTCTTAAATCCAGATATAGGCTAGTTGATCTAGTGCTGTATCTTGAAAAAAAAAGTCCTTTAATATGGCATTTTACTAAGAGTTTGTTTGCTTACAAACAACAGGTATTCACATCAATTCCAGTAAAAAAGAGATATGGAGAAGGTTATATCACTTAACTGAAGATAGGAAATGTGGCTAAGCTTCATGGGGGCTGGACCAGGAGCTGGGAAGCCATTGGGAACTCAGGAATTCTCTGTCTCTGTCTCTTTGGATCTTACTTGGGTTTCCTTTCTCCTTCGCCATGTCTCTGTAGTATAGTATCTTTCCTCTCTATCATTCCCTGCAAGTGTCCTTCATTCTCTTCTCTACCGGATACTTTAACCTGCTGATCCATAGCCCCTGCTTCTTATAAACAACATGGCTTTCCTTGACACCAACTCTGATCTCATTTCTCTGTGGCTTTTCAGCTTTTCTTGACCACAATTTATATGCATGGTAGTTTAAATTCTCAAGAGAGATAGAATCTAACTGGCAACATGCCAGTAGATTTACAGGCATAAGGAAAACTTTCCATTTTTTATCTAGTATTTGTGGCTAGGGTGGGGGCAGAGTCAGAGAGTACTAAGCTGGCCACCAAGCCCTGCCCCTTTAAATAGCTGACATGAGTAGGGCAGCTTAAGGGAAATTTGGGCATAGCAGGCTCATTGAATGAGATGTCCACTGTGAGTGGACTTCTACTTCCTGGAAGTGGTAGAAAACCTATTCTATTGGGCAGCAATCATATAATGCTAAAGTCCAGTGGATGGGCAGGCAGACAGGCCAGTGGACCAGAGCTGTCACACTTGGCTGCAGTAAGACTTCAAACTTCTCAGTCATTTTGAAAGAACATTCTTTCCTTAAAAAAAAAAAAAAAAAAAAAAAAAAGAACATTCTTTCCTCAAGTCTAAGTAAAATTGGCTAGATTGCCAATGGCCAGCTAACTGATTTGACTTAAAACAGCTACTGTTAATGAGCACTGGAGGAAACATAAAGAACAAGCAAAGAAGTGAGTCAATTTAAGGGATAGTGTCTCCTGACCTGTACTAGTAATAGAGAAAATATCTGAATTTGGCTGTGTCTGTGGAGCTGCCCTCCTCCTATCTCATGGTTTAGGATCCAAGCTGTGAAGTTGAAACCTGTATTTGGACTAGTGTAATGTTTCATAATAGGTGAGTTTAATGGAAGCCAGTGATCAGCTTTGAGTTACTTTGTCTTTAACTCATCAGGGTGTAAATGGGCTTCAAGGTAATTTTTAATCTATATGTAAATTAGCTATTTCTGTAACAGCCGTAGTATGAATTTGAGTGTGTGCAGAAAAGAGGGATTGGATGCAAGCAATATTTTGAAAATAATTTCAAGAAAGGCTGTACAAGTGATACATGACATTTAATGAATTTGAATATAGGTTATATTAGGACCCTTTCAATGAAATTATTGTCATTGAAAAATTTCTGGGGCTGATAATACATGAAGTAATATGTAGAACAGAGAATGAAAATAAGGTTTTATTGTTGATTGTTAAATATGTTAAAGGTCACACAGTTTTCCATTAGAGATCTTCCATTTGGCAGATTTTATATAAAAAGTTGATTGAATTTTTACTGAATTCATTTTTTACTCAGATAGTAGAGTGACTTAAATTCAAACTCTTACTATCTGATACAAAATAATATGCTTTTAAAAAAATTTTTTTATCATGTCATGTTAGTCACCATAAAATACATCATTAGTTTTTTTTTGTTTTGTTTTGTTTTTTAAATGTCGTAAGATGACATGAAGGGAAAGTTGTCCCATGAGGGAAATGCTACAGCTGAACGCGGAGCAGAAGGTGTTTTTTTTTTTTTTTTTTTTAAGATTTTATTTATTTATTTGACAGACAGAGATCACAAGTAGGCCGAGAGGCAGGCAGAGAGAGAGAGGTGGAAGCAGGCTCCCCACTGAGCAGAGAGCCCGATGCGGGGCTCGATCCCAGGACCCCGGGATCATGACCTGAGCCGAAGGCAGAGGCTTTAACCCACTGAGCCACCCAGGCGCCCCACATCATTAGTTTTTGATGCAGTGTTCCAAGATTCAGACGAATGGATAAAGAAGATGTGGTCCATATATACAATGGAATATTACTCAAAATAATATGCTTTACCTATTATTTGAACCTAGGTTTATAAGTAGTCTTTCTTATATTTATACTTATCGTGTGACATGCTAAAAATCACAGAAGCCCCAGTTTCTCCTAATTTTAGTTAGAAGGAAAGCTGTATAAATATTTTATATCCTAAATCATCTAATCAACTACTTCTTTTTAAAGGAACAGTGTAGCACAGGGAAATGTTCTGAAGGATATTAAAAATTACAAGCATTCAAAATTCATTCTGAAGTTCAGGGACTGTTAGGCTCCAAAAACAGTTATCAATACAAGGAACCCACTAGAAAGCACAGAAGGATACAGACTATGTTATTATGGCTACCATTTTCTATTCTCTAAAAGTGTAGTTAAAAGGAAGGTAGGAAATTGTATTGGGGGTCGTGTCTGTACCAAAATTAATTGGTAACTTCAAAACAAAACCTAAGTCACAGCACCTCAACTCTTCTGGTTAAAACTGGCTTTAATTCTGTATGCTTTGAATTTGTTTCCAGAGGGGGGTAAATGCATTTGTTAATGATTTGAATCATTGTCATTATGCTTGATCTACATCTAAAATACAAAATCATTGTCATTAAGATGAGTGTTAAACACCCTTAGGAAGAAAGAACTTCTGTACTTTACCAACTTATTATTTTGATTGTCCAGGGATGTGAAGTGCCCTAGCTCTTTAAATATTAACTCAAAGAATTTTTAAAATTCTGACTTTATTTGTATTTATATAACCCCCTGGAGTTTAAGTACTGTGCTGGATAGTTCTCACTGTGAAGTGACTCTCATGCAATTGTATTCTTGCTGGGAAATGATTTTATTGCATCAGAAAATGAATGGGCAGGGACCAGTGAGCTGTGTCTGCTGATGGACTATAATTTGCCAACTGTGATGTCAAAGCAGATCTGAGATTTGTGACAACAGTTGGTGATTGCCCTGCTCTGCAGTTCTGTGGTGGCAATGAACCCTGCCAGGCACAATCTCATTCCACGTTTTGCACACATAAGTTTAGTTTACACTATCGTATGTGGAAAGCTTTCATGGGCACAGGGAATATTGGCTGGAATTATTGAGTTGGTACTGCATGTTTCATTACCGATGGCACTGGAATATATTTCTCCATTGTCCGGAAGGAAGAGTTGTACCCCGTTCTATCAAAGAATGGATAGGAAGGGAGTGTTCACACTGTCTCTATTAGAGGCTACATACTCCCTGGCACAGATGATAGCTATTATTATTACTAAACCTACCATCAGGGTTTTCTGATGGCATTGCCTTAAAAATAAGACCAATGTGTTGTCTGTTGGTTTATACACGTACTTTTAAGTAGCCTGTCTTTCAGAACTCAAAACAGTTTGGTGTAAACCAAGTTGATTTGGCTGCCTTCTGAAGAAAGAGGCACTTCTGCATAGGGTTTTCTCCTCTGACTCACAAAATTCGGAGAATAGCCTGGTGGTTCTGGCAGCCACATTCTCTTACAGAGTATTTGTGAGCTGGTGCCCCAGGGGAAAATGATGCTGAGGGTAGGCAGACTTGTGGTACCCAGTGAACTTTGCCCTCAGATGGCATGCTGTCCTTATGTGACATGGCAGAAAGGACTTTGCAGATGCAATTAAGATGAAGACTTTAGGGGCGTCTGGTGGCTCAGTTGGTTAAACGTCTGCCTTTGACTTAGGTCATGATCCCAGGATCCTGGGATCAAGTTCTGCATCTGGCTCCCTGCTCAGCGGGGTGTCTGCTTCTCCCTCTCACTCCGCCTGCTGCTCCCCTGCTTGTGTTCTCTCTCTCTCTCAAATAAATAAAATCTTAAAAAGAAAGAAAGAAAGAAAGAAAGAAAGAAAGAAAGAAAGGAAGGAAGGAAGAAAATGGGAACCTCAGTCCCACAACTACAAGAAGCTGAATTTGGTTAACAACCTAAATGAGCTTGGGGAGCAGATTTTTTCCCAGCACCTTGAGCAAGGAATACAGCCCTACCAAGACTTTGATTTTGGTATTGTGAGACGCTAGGGAGAGGACCCCAGGCCAACCCACATAGCCTTTTGACCTTTAGAGACTGAGAAAATATATTTGTACTGTTTTAAACCACTAAGTTTGTGATAGTTTGTCAGAGCATCAATAGGAAACACTATCCCTTCTTGAGACATCCCCATTCTCCTGGTCAGATTCTGTCTACATCCCTCATCTTATATTCCTCCCCATTTAAGTTAATTCTTCTAACTCCTGGCGCATTCTATGACTTGTATACCGTCCTACAACACATTATAACATCTATTAGCATCCTGTAACTTCTATAAGTTATATGATTCCTATAATATCCTCTAATAACCTACAACTTCTATGATATACACAAAATGCATCTACAGAGGTAAGAAGCATGGCTGGGGAAGTAACTCATCTGATCTAAGTAACCTGTATCTCTGGGAATGGCTGAATTATATCAATATGTTTTAAAAATATGCTGTCTCCCTCCCACCTTCATACTTTCTGCTGACAGTCTTTTCCTGCTAAGCAATTGATTTTTAGTAGTCTGCAATTTAGAATCAGTAGACTGAAATTTATCATATGAGACCATAATGTAGGCTACTCTAAGGTTGTCATTAACAAACTCCGGCACTACTTGCTCAATAGAGAATTGCCTCTCTTCAGTCCACTTTAACTCAGAGAGCAAATTAACTCATTTGTTTACTCAGAAATTTGCTTCTGGAGTTAGATGGAAAGGATATGAGTTTACAGCTGAGTTAACTACGGCTAGGAGAGCCCTTTCCATTAATTGCTGGCTATTGCAAGAAGCGTGTGATGTCCATTATTTCTGTTTCCTTTGCCAATTTGTGAAAACACCCGGAGGTTTAATAAGTGAATGTGCCTTTGCATCCTGAAATAAATAGGCAGGACAGCCAATTAAGGATACATGCACATAAATAAAAATTATTTTCCACATTTGGGCCTGCAAAAAAACCCCAAACAAACAGACTTAGATGGCATTTGTGAAATTTCCCCCCAAATGGTTAGAGTTGGGAGGTTCACTGGATTTAGGAAGGGCTGTGCATTTCCTCATCTTTGGAGTCACAGAGCTGTGTGTGACTCCAATTCCATCACTTTCTGGTGTGTGATGCATTGTGTTACCTAGCCTCTCTAACCTCTTCACCATGGTGATAAGGATCTATCTCTTGAATCTGTAAAGTATGTGACACAGTTCTCCTAAATGCCATTCATGGTGGTGCTTTTACCAAGGCAGTCCGTGGTCGACACCTTTTCTTTGATAGTTCTCCACACGTAGCACATTTTATGTGACACATTAAGCTAATAGGAATCTCAAATCACTTCTCCCCCAAATATTTAGGTTAGAGGTTTTCTGTACATCCCCAAAGCAGTAAGAATGATGAAATGGGCAAGAGAGAGGGAACATGGGGAAGGAAGCTGAGATGAGGACTGGATGTATATGGAAGCTATCCTATATAGGTTCTTGGAACAATTAATGTAAAAATGTCACAGACATTTGCCCCCTAGAGCTAAATTATTTTGAAAAGTATTTATTTATGTATTTATTTATTTTAGAGGGAGAACACGCACATATGAGTGGGGGAGGGGGTGAGGGAGAGAGAGAATCCCAAGCAGGCTCTGCACCAGGCTCCATGTCAGGACCCTGATGAGATCATACCCTGAGCTGACATCAAGAGTCAGACAACCAGCTGACTGAGGCACGCAGGCGCCCTGAAAAGTCTTTAAATATAATTTTAAAATGTTTTTTCTTAGGTGCTGTCTCTTGTATGTTAATAACATGTGTTTCAAGTCAAATCTCAGACTTGAATCTGAAGTTCTTTCTTGAGCATCTGAGAATAGAAATTGAGCTTCCATATATGCTGTGTATCTGATGGTAGTAGGGCATGTCAAGATAGGTCTGAATGTAAAGAGAATTATTAGTTAACATTTTCTGAGGATCTCAGAGAGAGAACTGTCTTTTAAAATAGAGTACTAATATTTTTCCTTTGCTAGAAACTTAAATTGCAAAAAAAATTCTGTTTGTTAAAACCTGTCTTCTTTTTCTGCTTAGATGGATATCTGTCCTGCCAGAGGCAAGTTGGAAATGTGCTTTTTATCTCAGTAGAGGACATTATGCTGATCACTTTAGGTAAAGAGTTTCATTGTCTTCTAAACAACAGTTTGTCGATAAAAAAGCATGTTATTTTCTTTTTAAAAATAACTTAAAATATGAATAATCTTTGGTGAGTTTGTCTTAGGTGGCAGAGAAGGCATGTTAAACTGTTTGCATCAAATAAAAGACATTTTTTTAAAAGAAGGTGGGGAAACTTACCATCTCAGAAGTATTGAATTTAGAGTCAAAAGTCATAAAAACCCAGAAGTCACCCTAAGTTTCCTGTCTCTCTTTCTCGCAACACTCGGTGTCACAAGTTCTGCACCTTCTTCCTTTTTCCCGTCTGTTTAATCGTTTCTCCTCTCTCCCACCCCACCCTTGTAGTCTTTCTTCACACCTCCACTTTCTCTTGACCTAGACCTTGTCAAATCTTCTAACCGGTCTCCCTTTTTCCCTTTTCCTATTGTTGCTCCCTGCCCCCACCACAATTTATCTCTACAGGTTCTTTTTCTTTTTCTTTTCTTTCTTTCTTTCTTTTTTTTTTTTTTTATCATGAAAAACTGTATTTAGATTTAGCCAGCTGGACTCAGTTTAGATGATCCCAATTTTGTTGGCAACATCCGGAGCATCATAGTCAGGGCCAGTCGAACGTATGCCTTCTTCTCTCCATCAGGCTTGATTAAGGTGTTGCTTTGATTAAGGTGTTGACCTTGGCTACATCAATGTCATAGAGCTTCTTCAAGCCTGTTTGATCTGGTGCTTGTTGGCCTTGACATCCACAATGAACACAAGTGTGTTGTTGTCTTCTATTTTCTTCATGGCTGACTCAGTAGTCAGGGGGAACTTGATGATGGCATAGTGATCCAGCTTGTTTCTCCTGGGGGCGCTCTTTCGAGGGTATTTGGGCTGCCTTCCGAGACGCAGAGTCTTGGGTCGTCAGAACGTAGGTGATGTGCGGATCTTCTTTTTTTTGTGACTGTGGACGTCTTTCAGCACCGCTTTCTTGGCCTTCAAAGCCTTTGCTTTGGCTTCAGCTTTGGGAGGGGCAGGGGCGTCCTTCTTAGCTTTCGGCACAATCTTCGTAAAAGGGCTCTTTTTCTTTTCTTTTCTTTCTTTTTTTTTTTTGAGAGAGAGAGACCACATGTGAGCAAGTAGTTGTGGGGGTAGGGATGGGCAGAGGGAGAGGGAGAGAATCTTTTTTTTTTTTTTTTTTCCAAAGACTTACTTATATATTTGAAAGAGATAGAGAGAGTGTTGGGGTGGGGTGGTGGCAGAGGGAGAGAAAGTCCTAAGCAGACTCCATGCTAATTGTGGAACCCGACTCCGAGCTCTATCTAATGACCGTGCAATCACAACCTAGGCCAAAATCAAGAGTTGGGTGTTTTGCAATGCCAGGGGCTCATGATCTGGCCTTTGCAATTTCTGTTTTCAGCCCTACCGTCAAGCCCCCCACCCATTCCATGCCAGAAGTAGCTTGCTATTTGCAGCATCTACCAGGCTGTATAATTCTATCTGTGCTCACCCTGCTTTGATGATCCTTTCTACTCCCATTTTCCTTATAAACATCCATCTTTTAGACTGAGCTCAGTGCTAACTCTCTGATTCTCTTTGCCTAACCCACATAAAATTGACTTCTCCCCTCCTCAAGTCTCCTCTGTATTTTGTAGAGACTTCTGGACAAAGCGCCAGTCATATTTTATTGCATTTGTTCACACAGCCATTTCCCACTTCCAGACTTAATCCAAATGTGATTAAAACTATCTTATCGGGTCGCCTGGGTGGCTCAGTGGGTTAAAGCCTCTGCCTCCGGCTCAGGTCATGATCCCGGTGTCTTGGGATCAAGCCCCGCATCGGGCTCTCTGCTCAGCAGGGAGCCTGCTTCCTCCTCTCTCTCTGCCTGCCTCTCTGCCTACTTCTGATCTCTGTCTGTCAAATAAATAAATAAAATCTTAAAAAAAAAAAAAACTATCTTATCTACCCAGTAGTAAGGTGTGTGGCATCTAGGATGCACTTGTCATATATCTGTGTAAAAAAGAAAGGAATGGAGAGACGTGGGATAGAGCCATACGCTTTCCAGGTCTAAGAATTCAGACAAGACACATAATCTCTCTGAGCTTAATTTTACTCACCTGTAAAATGACCATAACATTGTCACCTCTTTCCATTGCATTTATTTGTTTATTTTTAGATTTTATTTATTTATTTATTTGAGAGAGAGTGTGTGAGCAGGGTGAGGAACACAGGGAAAGGGAGAGGGAGAGGGAAAGAATCTCAAGCCGACTCCATGTGGAGTGTGGAGCCCAATGCTGGTCTGATCTCACGATCCTGGGGTCATGGCCCCCAAGCCGAACCCAAGTGTCAGATGCTTAGCCAACTGCGCCACCCAGGTATCCCTCCACTGCCTTTAGAAGAAAAGCATTCATAAGTAACCTCTAAGCACCAGCCCTGTATAATCTACTATTTGCTTTGCTCTGGAACTTCATTTAAGGTCTCCAGCCCCCCTGTTCCCAGTTTTCCAGAGAAATTTGCCTTCTAGTAGGAATTTGCCTCCTGGTAGTTCACAGAAGGTGCCAAACTCTTTTCCTACCATTCCCAGCCTCCTTGCACATACCACCTTTGCATTTGCTGATTCCTCTAAATGGGAGGCACCACCCCAAACTTTACAGGGGAACCTGTTTCTCATCAAACATCACCTTCTCCGAGAGGCCTTGACTAATCCCCTCTCCAAAGTAGGTCTCTCCATGTTATGCTTGGTTATATTTTTTATTTTATAGTATTTTAAAAAATTATTTCTTTATTTATGAAGATTTTATTTATTTACTTGAGAGAGAGACAAAGACCACAGTTGGCAGGGGGTGGGTGCAGAGAGGCAGAGGGAGAGGGAGAAGCAGGCTCCGTCAGCAGGAAGCCTGACGCAGGACTTGATCCCAGGACCCTGAGATCATGACCTGAGCTGAAGGCAACTGCTTAACTGACTGAGCCACCCAGGTGCCCCTCTTTTTTTTTTTTTTAAATAACTCCATATTTTGTAGTATAATACCATTCTGTACTATAATATATAAAATATGTATTTGTACTAGATATATATTTAGTTTTCTGTTTTGTTTTATTTTTGGCTTGTATTTCCCACTGTAATGTCACCTCTACGTGAGTGGGCAAAGAGAACATTAGTCCTATTTCCTGTTTCATTCCTAGGGCCTGACACATAGCAGGCACTTCATAAATATTTGTTGATAATGTGTGAACTAACCTCTAAGGTTGATTTTGAAGACCAGGTACAGTATGTGAGTGACATTTATGAACCAAAAGCACTACACAAATGCGAAGCAACGTTATTATCATGCAGGCATTGAGAAACAGGGAAGCAAGTGCCAACTTCCATTTTCTCAGGAAATGAACATATAGTTTGACAAGTAATTACTCATTTTCCCAGTGTGAAATCACAGTCTGAGTGAACAGTCCAACAAGAGGGGACTTTTTCATGCCAACAGAAGGTACTCTTCATGTTTTCTGCTATAAGCTAACTGGAATCCTGGTGACAGAGAAGTTGTGTTCATACTTCCAGTGAAGGAGGAGGGTGGTGCGGGCTCTGGGACCCATCATCCAGCCAGAGGAGATGTCTTCTCATATATGGATGGCTCTTCCCTCTACTACGTCTATTTTTAGTGTGAAAAGGCTTCAATCTGGGCAATTAATTAAAATAGGGTATATCTCGGGCAGATAAAACACCAGTGCAGGATCGGTAACAGATGACCAGAAGAGGAGAGATGTACCATGATTTTCTGCATGCTTTTTCCCAGCAACATACCTTTTGTTTATCTGATTTCCTCTCTCCGTACCTGTTTTCCTTATCTGTAGATTGAAGGATAATAATATTTATTTGATAAGGCTGTTGTGAACAATAAATCAAATATGTAAAGAGTTTGGAATAGTGTCTAGCATGTAGTAAGCTCTTAAGAATTGCTATTTTTATTGTCAACAGCCCATCATTTCTTATAAATGTGGATCAGGTTTACAGGACTCAATTTTTCCCACGTAGGAAGAGTAGGAGGAATAAGGTAGATTCTCAATATGTCACCTAACGGCCAAACGCATTAGCCCCAGTATATGACCAGGACTCAGACTTTTTGCGGTGCTCCTGTTTATCAGATCAAAACCATCTTTCCTAGGCCTTTCTCCCTCATGGCTGTTGTATCAGAAGCAGGAGGATAATACATCTTTAGGTTACTTTCCCCAAGACTCAGAGGGCTCTAATAATAATTAACTCACTCTTTTATATGACATAGAACTACAGTTTAATAAATCATAATATTCTTCTGATTAGACTGTGTTATTTGGTTTACAGTTATTTTTTATTTTTAATTTTAGACTTCAGAAAAGTTGCAAAGATAGTACAGATATTTCTTATAGGCTCTTCACCCAGCTTCCCCTAATGTTACTGTCTCACATTATCATAGTACAGTGATCCAAACTGAGTATGTACCTTGCTATAATACTATTAACCCAAGTACAGACTTTATTTTGATTTTTACAGTTTTCCCACTCATGACCTTTTTCTGTTCTAGGATTCTGTCCAAGGTCCCATGTTGCATTTAGTTGTCATATCTTCTTAGTCTCTTCTACTCTGCAACTGTTTTTCTGTCTTCCCCTGTCTTTATGACCTTGACATTTTTGGAGAGTTCTGGTCAGCTTTTATTTTGAAGACTTAAGTCCTTAGTTTGGTTTTATCTGGTGTTTTTCCAGGACGAGATTGGTGATATACATTATTGAGAAGAGTAACACAGTGATGAGCCTTCTCAGTGTAAGATATCCTATTATGGTGTGAGCTTTGATTGCTTGGTTCAGGTGGTGGCTGCCAGGTGTCTCAACTGTGATTATTTTCCTCTTTGCAATCAATTGATATCTTGGGGAGAGATACTTTGAGACTATGCAAATGACTTGTTTCTTCTCAAACTTTCATCCATTATCCAGTTTTAGCATTCATCTGTGAATCTTGCCTGCAATAATTTGTGGTGTTTTAAGAGTGATTTTTCTATTCCCTCATTCTCCCTCCCCACATTTATTAATTTGAATTCATTTGCATAAAGAGCTGTCTCTTCTCCATTTACCTACTTATTCAATTATTTACATCAGTGTGGATGCGTGTATATTAACTTGCTTTGTTTTATGGGTTATAATGCAACACTATCACTTTTTTGTTGCTCAAATTGTTCTACTTTTGGCCCTCGTGAGCTCTTTCAGGTTGGGTCCTGTGGTCTTTCCATATTCTCCCATCTGTTTTTTTTTTTTTTTTAAGTTTATTTATTTATTTTTAAAGTAATCTCTACACCCGATGTGGAGTTTGAACTCATGACCTCAAGAGTTGCACACTCTTTCCACTGAGCTAGCCAGATGCTCCTCTCCCATTCTTTTTTGAGCACTTCTACTTTCTAGAATTTTAAAATGCTCCAGATTCATCTTTTATTTACCCTGCCTCAGGCTTAGAATCAACCACTTCTTCAAAGAAACACTTTGGTTCTTTTTATTGGAGAATGGTTTTTAGGAATAAAAATCTGAACAGTAGGTGGGCTCATTGCTCCTGGAGTGTCATTGTTCTTTCTTCTTTCCTTATTTGTAACTTCTTTCCTGAGCAAGAGAAACTTGGTCCTTATTATCTACAGTATGTTTACTTATTTTGTTTAACCCACATAAAAGATCAAGTGGTTTCAGAATTGCTATTCCCCTATCCCCATGAGAAACAAATTTACTGACAATAGTATGAGTTCAGAATTTTTAAAAATTCATAATACATTCTTTGCTAAATCATACTTACTATCCACATGGTAATCATGTTTTTTTCCAAGGAAGGACAACCTTTACAAAAAGTATTCTCAAACACAAATGCAAAGGTGCTTCACCTACTTCATTCCACTTCCTAAAAACTTAAAAAAATTATCTAGTAAGTATTGTTTGGAAGTTAAGGTTGGAAACACTGTATTTAATGCATAGTTTATAGTATATGTTCATACCTTACTGATTTGGGGAGTATATAGTTCTAAATAAAAAGTAAAAGATGCCGCATAATTCCTTTAGTTTTTTCAAAAGTCAGAAATAATAACATTCTTTGCAGAATATGAAGATATAAATCTGCTCTGGGGAGTCATGACAGCTGTCCTTGAGATTCAGGGGCTCAGATGACTAGGTGAAGTAAGAGATCTTACAGAATGACATGTGAACGAAGGCAATCCCCGTTTGTGGGAGGGGTGCACATGGGTGAATGCACACACACATATGCATAGGCACACATGTGTGCATGTACACATACGTGTGGGCACACATGTAGTCCAGGCCAATGGCTCATTTTCCAAATCAGTTTCCTCATCCAATTAATGGAATAAATATGTTTTTGATATATGCTTTCTCTTTGAAACATCTGAGCATTTTGAGTAAGGAACCTTGTGAATATGTGTGTGTGTGTGTGTGTGTGTGTGTGTGAACCTTTTGCAGTTGTATTCAAAAACAGCTTACATGTTACCCAAGATAATGTTACTTTATCTTATAGGTACATCTTAGATGATTGTAAGTGATATTTCCGGTTTGAGCCTTTTATTTATCACTCTTGGCTCTGAATAACTTTGGGCTCTTTCAGATTTTTTTTTTTTTTAAGTATTTTATTTGTTTATTTGACAGACAGAGATCACAAGTAGGCAGAGGGGCAGGCAGAGAGAGAGGAAGGGAAGCAGGCTCCCCAGGCAGCAGAAAGCCCGATGCGATGCGGGCTCAATCCTGGGACCCTGGGATCATGACCTGAGCTGAAGGCAGAGGCTTTAACCCACTGAGGCTCCCAGGCGCCCCTCAGATTTGTTTCTAAAGGGTAAAAAATTTCCATCCCTTAAAGAATGAAGCTTAGAGGAGGTTAAGAATGTGTTCCAAGGATGACAGTAACCCCAAAGAGGACTCCCCACACCCCAGACGGCTCTTCTCCCCTAACACAAGATGTGAAACAATCACAGCATTTTTTTTTTTTAAGATTTTATTTATGTATTTGGCAGGCAGAGAGGGGGGGAAGCAGGCTCCCTGCTGAGCAGAGAGCCTGATGCGGGGCTCGATCCCAGGACCCTGAGACCATGACCATGGCTCGATCCCAGGACCCTGAGACCACGACCCGAGCCGAAGGCAGAGGCTTAACCCACTGAGCCACCCAGGCACCCCCAATCACAGCATTATTAACATAACTTGTCATCGAAAGTTCAGAGTCGCATCTTGAATATTGAGGAAATCTCACAAAGGTGCAGAGTACTTAAGATCCTTGACGACATTTTTGTGAGTTGGTTAAAGATGCTGTGCTCTTGCTTCAATCGCACGTTTAGAGAAACGGGAGTCCCCCTGAGAACAGAGGCACATGCCTCTAAGAGCAAGCTGGTGACAAACCATCCTGCATTGGCAGTGAGTCTGCCCCTCCTCCGCTCCCTCCGTCCCCCATCCAGATTCCCTCTGAGACTTGAAGGCAAGACCATGATTGTGATTTGTGATTTGGTGGGATGCATACTAGACTGGAATCAGAAGACCTGGTTAGGAATCCAGGCGCTGATCAGACGCAGCAATACCTCTGAAAGCATTTGTACCATATTGAGCACCCACTGGCCCTCAGCTGTTGATTTTGAATCTGAAATTGAGAAGTCAAAGCTTTGAAAGTCAAGGCTTACTCTATTTTACATGCACTGTTTAATAATAGGATAAAAATACATGCTAGAAGAGGCCAGGCTTTTAATAACCCAATATAGTGAATCTCTTAATTCTTAATTAAAAAAAAGTATAAAAAGGTAAAGTAATCTAGCCTATAATTATTCTGCCAAGTCATGAGGTGTAAGCTAATTTCAGAATGTTCTATAACTGTACTTTGAACCATAGATTGCATTAAAAGTCAGGGTAGTAGTTTTTCAGGTCTCCCATGGCAGGATTTATTTTCTTAATACAGAAATGCTCCGTTCATCATGCGAGCATTTTTCTACAGGCTAGACCTCTTCTCTAGGCTCTCAGATTTCTTTCTGTCCATCTCCTTAACGCTCATTCACAGCAGGCGTGCAGTGCACTTATGAGTGCGTGTTCACTTACACACGCACATGCACACACATGCAAATTAAAACCAGCGAGGCATAACTGGTCACCTTTTGCCTTATAATTTGGATTTCGAGGGGAAAAAAAATCCTCCCGTGTTTTTCTTCTTTCAGGAAAACTATGGAGAAATATATTAGCGTCCTCACATTTATTGGCCTCAGGCACTCCCATTCTTCCCTCCCATGGAAACCTCGTAATCTTGCCAAGGTTTTCTAATATTGGCATGTCAGATGCAGATTACAAGCCCCCGTGGGCTGGATTCACACTGGCCTCTTGGCTTTTTACAGAACCTTACATAGCCTTGTCACTAGCTTGATGTTACAGCAAATAATGCTAGCATCCTTCTTGAGGCCTTTGCACTGAAAACCGAGGAAATTCGACCACGATACACATGCTGTGAATAAAATCAGGCACTGCTGTAATTATTAGGTCAGAGGCAGGTAAGCGCAATTATTTCTTTACTGAACAAAGACAGGTGGGGAGTAGCAGGCTCTACAATGAGAGGGCAAGGTGCAGGAGGGCCGGGGGTGCTCAATCTATCAGCCCACGTGCGTTCAACACCTACATACTGCTTCCTATATATTTTTCCTCTCTATGCTATTCTTTTTCTTTGTTTTTTAAAAGCAGTCCTAAATTGCTTAGCATTTTTTTTCCCTCCTCACTCTTCTTTCTGTGCTTACAGGCAAGGACAGTAAATTAAGCATATCTAAGGATTTAATGCTGAAAATCACCTTGGATAATTGGCTTAAGGGGTTGAAGCATGCTTTTCCCTCCGTCTCCTTGTCTTAATGCTACTTCTCCTCCGAGGGTACATCTGTCAATAATTGATGGAGCTTTCTTGGGTAAATGAGCTGTTGCTTGGGACATTATAAATCATATTTGGAATCAAGTTTGTTTTCAAGCTGCTTTTAAAGTCTCAGTGCTGTGCTAACTGAATAGAAAATGCTAAATGTTTGAGGGAGTAGTACAAGCCCTCAAGTGTTAAAGGCATGAGCCGGATTTAAGAGAACAAATGGAATTTATACCCTCTGAGGAAACAAGAACACATCTATTTTATCAGAAGAGTGTGTAGATGTGGCAAGGGACTTCTAGAAGGACACTGCCTGAGTACCTACTGCGTGCTGGGCACTGTGATCTGTGATTCACATAGGGTGTCCGAGTTAATCCTCAGAACAGACTCACCTAGCAGGTGTGATGATGACTCTTCTAGACATGAAGAAACAGAGGCTCAGAAAGGTTGATTACCTCCTCAGTGCTTGCCGTGAGCAAGTGGTAGATTTGAAATTGGACTCAGTGGGACTGTGAAGTCCTCGCTCTTCTTACTCCACCGGAAGACAGACATGCTCTGTGGCATGGTCTTCAGTCTGTGTTTGGTGGGGTCCTGGATGTTTTCACGTGTTTGGTGTTGAGACAGGCCAACGGCCCCTATCACCAAACCTCTCTCAGGTCTCTTAGCTCTGTTCCTGCCAGTGGGGCTTCCCTTTTATCTGCTTTGTATACAGGGCGTCAGCAGGAAATTTTGATACAAAGTTTTTGCTGGTAAAAGAAGTTTGAAAACCACAGCTGTGTGAGAACAGTAAAAAACTATCTTATAAAATAAAGACATTAGCATATGTAAGAACATGTCTGCTATGTAAAAAGTTGGAAAATATTTTGCTCCTTTTTCTGCCTCAAAATATATACCGAACAACATTCTAGAATGGCCCTCCTCTAAGCATTTCTTCAGCATGAGAACTAAGCTCAGACTGAGTCCTGGGTTTTCATTTTTGCTCAGATGGTCTGCAGTCTAATTTTCATTTCTGTTTCCACACCTGTGGGCTGGAGACAATACCACTCATTCTACTGACCTCAGAACCAGGTTGTGATGATCAAAGGTGACCAAAGATAAAAAGAACAATGGCTAGAATAGAAGGTATTGCTACTCTTGCCTTTTTTTGTTTTGTTTTGTTTTTAGTGATATATCTGAATCTTTTAGTTAAGATTTTAAAGGCAAAATGTTAAGAGTTGAGGCTATTTTAGCATGAAACAGATGGTGATGTAAAAAGCATAAAACTATTTTTAAAAGCTCATTCAGAATAATTATTTTAGAGATAATGGTTTATTAAGTTCATAGTATCTGCCGTTGAGTTTTAGTTATTCACAATATTGGCTGCTGTTAATTTTCAAACTTTCTAGTGAGAAGATACAATAAGGAATCACTTTCCTTTTTTCCTCTTTCTTTCTAATTGTCAGGGCAAGTAAATGCTAGATTTGAAAGGATGAAATGGCTGATATGAGACCAGAATTACCATCTGACTCATGCTGATTTGAGATAAGGAGGAGTTGTCTCCTGAATGTCTGTCATTCTTCCTTCCCTTCCTCCTACTTTTCTTCCCTGCTTTGCAGTAAATACTTATTAGATACCAGCTGTGTGTACATGTGAATATAGCCTCTGCTCTAAAGGTGCTCAGTCCAACATCTAAATAAATACACACTTCACTGTGATCAGTCCTATGCCAGGTCTGCCTTCCCCTTACATGACATCGATGCAAACACCAATGGGAGCCCCGAGGGCAAGACGCTCAGTGTGCATGGGGAGGTCCAGTGAGGTCTCTTGGTGAGGGTTAACTACTAACAACATGGATGATTTCATCTGCGTGTTTCTTGGCTTCTTAGTTTCTGGTTACTTCTATTTCAACCCACTTAAACCATTTTAATTCTCTTGGCCTTATAATACACAAGGATTCTCCTCTGCTGAAATCCTGGGGACTTTCTATATTTTATGCTCTTTTTCTTGGTTATTGTAGCTACATCTGTTTTTGCCTTCTCTAAGACCTGAGATCTGTAGACACCTATTTCTATGATTCTCCCTCTTCCCTTTCCCCCCTTGAAGACCCTCCCATACTCCCTCCTCTTCTGCTTTTATCTTTTTCTCTTTCCATCCCTCTGCCATCCCTCACTTTGAGAAATTAGAGACAAGAAGGTTAGATTAGTTATGGGAGACTTGAGAAGAATGTACGGAGAAAATTGAGAAGAAAACAGAATTGAGAACCAATACTTTAATATTTTAATCGTGTTTTCCACTCTTCACTGAATCCTCCTCAGATTTTCTGTAACTTTCTCAAATTTGATTTTCAATTCTGTTGGCTCATAGAAAGAGCAAATAGTTCTGAGTAGGACCTGCGGGGGCAAGCTCTCTTTTTTTTTTTTTTTTACAGACAAGACTGCAATTGATCATGCTGGGTTGTGCAATTAGTGTCTGTTGGAACAACCAGACCTATTTCTTAAGGATTCAGTAGTTTGTAGGCATTCAGTGTCTGCCATTTTAAGACAGTAGCTCTAGAAGGCACTTCTGCCTGCAGCAGAAGCCAGATTTGCAGTATACTTGAATGAAAAGGTTTGTGTTCTGTGCATTAAAAGGAGAATTAAATTACAGAGAAGGATTGAGGTGAAATTTCAGGAGCCTCCTCTCTGTCCAGCCTCTTACCTAATTATACCCACTTTCCCCTCCTGGGCTGTTTTTCTTTCTTGAATCCAGGTGGTGGGCCCCTGCTGTTGTAGCAGGTCATGATCAGGAGGAACATGTCCAAGAGTCTCAAATGGGTCTACCCATTTGGTAGTCTGTCAACTGCCACGATCAAAAGCTCATAATCTTCGGGGCCAGACTGCCCTGGTTCAAATGTCTGTGAGCTTGGGCACGTGACTAATCTCTCTAAACCACTTTAAAAAAAAGTCTGTAAAATGGGACACATAAAAATGATTTTTGTCCTGGGTTGTGTGAGGACTAACTGAGATCATGATAGCTCTGTCTAGTCCTCGATAATGATAAGACCTGGCATTTGTGGTAGGATTGAAATTCCTGCACAAACTGGTAATGAGAGTTAGGACAGTGAATGAAGATAAACTTTTCTTGATTCACTTGAAGTTAAGTGTTTTTCCAGGTGGATTTGTGTAACTCCTCTTAGTGGTTATCTTAGAATATTGCTAGATACTCATACTAGCTGATGTTGAATCAGACACCGAGGTGACTGTTTTAATTTTAGGAGCTCATTTAATCCTCCTCACAATTCTGCACGGTCGGTGAAAGTGTCCCAATAGCAGAGATGAGACTATTGAGACTTGGAAATGTTAGGTAATTTGTCTGAGGATTTCTACCTAGGTATGTCTGTGCTAAAGCCTGTATTCCCCTACCACACCATGGCTTTTGATCAGCCAGTTCTTGTCACCAGGTAACTTGTTTTTTTTCTGAAATTGTCTACCACTTCCGTTTAGGAATTTGAAATGTCCCACTCTCTCCCCCACTGGGCACAGACTCAAAATTCTAGCTGGTCATTTACTTACTCCTGTGTGTTCTGCGTAGTCAGGGATCATATCCTCATGGCTCTTTGCTCATGGAAAGTGCCCTCTGCAGATCTAATAAACCTATACTTTCTCTAAGGTTGGGCTCAGAACTTGCCTTCTCTAACAAACATCCATCCTGTGGTTAAGGTGCATATTCAAACTAGTGCCACATTGATCTCCCCTCTTATGAATTCTTACCTGTGCATTTTTTTTTATTAACATATAATGTATATAACATATAATGTTTATTTGCCCCAGGGGTACAGGTCTGTGAATCGTCAGGCTTACACACTTCACAGCAATCACCATAGCCCATACACTCCCTATCCCTATCCCTGCACCCCTCGGCAACCCTCAGTTTGTTTTGTGAGATTAAGAGTCTCTTATGGTTGTCTCCTTCCCGATCCCATCTTGTTTCATTTTTTCCTTCCTTACCCCCCAAACCCCTCACTTTGCCTTTCAAATTCTTCATATCTTACCTGTGCATTTTAAAGAGCATAACATTGTATAGTACTTAATTATTCTTACTGGAAATCATAGTCATTGTCACCATCACATTTATTGAACACTTGCTTGGCACCAAACTCTTGACAAGAGTTATCTCACTTAACCTCATGTGAACCCTACTAGTTAGGTTCATCTATGATCCTCATTTTAAAGAGGAGAAAGTTGCAATTTTGAGAGGTTAAGTGACATGCCTAAAGTCACAAAGATGATGGAGCCAGGATTCAAATATTCTCCTCTTGGAGCCCAGTCTTTTATTCACTGCATTTGCCATCCACTTTAGTCCTGTGTTCTTGAATGCAATGTGATGTCGCCCCTGGAGTTAATCCTGTAGTACCAAGGCGCTTGATGAAGGAGTTTCACTGGCTGGTTTATTCGGTGGGTGTTTTGAGTGCATATACTGTGCCTGTCACAGTACAAAGACCAGTTCTAATCTTCACCTGATGATCTTCACAGGGATTTATCAAACCACTCAGTCCAGAGAAAGTACTTCAATATCCCTCTGGTCTATAGAATGAGGGACGAGGAGTTATTGACCTATAATCAAAAGCAGGTCACAGATCGATGGGTGGGTGTCCAATACCTTGAACTGACGATACTCAGTTCCACTGTTCCATTTCTGGCGGTCACTGGGATCCATTGATCACATTTACTGTAATTACTTTTGGGAGGAAGCTCTTCAGTTTCTTCCACGTCTGAACAAGGCGTGCAACTATTGTCTCGAAAAGATGAGGTTGTACATGAAAGAGAAGATCATTAACAGTGATGATGAGGAGACAAAGGAAGTCGCAGTGTAACCAGGCTCTCTGCCAGGAAAATTAACACAATCCTAGCATCCGCTCCACTGTCCACTGTATGCCAGGCGCTGCTCTAAACACCTTATATTTAGCTTATTTAATCCTCACAACAACCCTATGTGGTGGAAATAAGATCTTAAGATTATCATAGATTTACAAATCGTCTTAGAGTGATTAAAGAGTGTGTCCAGCTTTACATAGGGCCATGAGTGATCACTTGGTCTGCCTGACAGCCGTGGCCAAATTCTAACCACTTTATTATACTGTCTACCAGAGTCCCTTCTCTCTGCTGGAGAAGATGGTGGATAACTTCTTCTGACAGGTCGTGGTGGGAGGGGACAAGTAAGGGAACAGAAGGAGAAAGGACCCACCGCACATTGGCTGAACTCTAAACACTGTGGAGGCACTTCGCATAACTGAAACTCTGTAAGATCAGGATCATCTCTTCGTTTCACAGATGAGAAAACTGAGCTCTTGAGGTTAGGTGACTTTCTCCACGTCATTCTCTTGGCAAGTATAGAATTCAGCTTTGAATCAGCCTGTGCTCTCTCTGCCCCCTCTGAAGGATTTAAATAGAAGACCCTTCCTATTCCATAACGTATCTGTGAGCCATGGCAACATCTACATTCTGTGGCATTTTCCTTTTCATAAACAGCTTGTGTTTTGGAACTCTATTTTTGTAGTCCTCCTTAAGAAATTATATTTGCTACAAAAAAGACTGAATGAAAATTTGAGTGATATGGTAGAACAAAAGGTCACTGACTAGGGCAAGGTTGAAAGATGGTACTTTTCAGGGTTTTGTGTACTGTTCTTAACTCTTTCATCAACTAGTTACATGGAGAAGTGACAAAACCACTTTATCTTCTTGGAGTTTAGTTTCTACAGTGGAAGAATTGGAAGAGATGGCTTCAGTGTCCTTTACAACCATAGAACTCTGCGATGGTTTGAAGGCCAAACTGTAGAGACATCGAGCTTTGGAAATGCCCTTGAGAGGATCAGCTCTATCTCCCAATCCCTCCACACCTTTGCATACCTGAGTCAGGCCCTATAGTCTCTTACCATAAGTTCTTGCCTTGCATCTTTTTACTACAGTCTCTTAGCTTATCTCTAGATTTGCTGTCCTGCCCCAAGACCCAAAACAAATATCCTATTTGAAACATTCTCATATTATGTAAGGTGAAATAATCCATTGAAAAAAGTGTTCCAACTGTCACGAATCTCCTTAATCGATGACCTCTCGTGGGGAGATACAGAATGAATAATGGAATCTGTACCACCAGCTCTCACCTCAAACATTTTAGTAATGATATGACCACATCTAAAGGTCATATCCCTGCTTACAATCCTTTAATTGGCTCCATCCATAGGATGATCTCTAAATTCTTCTCTCCTTCTCCTCTTTGTGTTGTCCTTCCTGCCCAGCTCTCCTTAGACACACAGCGCTCTGTGCTGTTTCTCAGCTCGGTGCCTGTGCCCTCTGTCTAGCATGCCTGGCCACCCAGCCAGTTCCTCTTCATTCATTAGGTCTCAATTCTAGTGCCGCATCCCTTAGACTAGGTAGGTGTCCTTCTTGATCTCCAGGCAATATGATTCCTTCTGCTGATATTGAAAATACTTATTTTACTTGTTTCTCCCAACAAACTGGGAGCCTCTAAAGAAACTAGGTTTGTATCTTATTCATCTTTGAATTCCTGATACCATCATGGTCTCCAGCACACAGTAGGTGTTCAATAAATGTTTACTAAATAAATGAATGTATGGACCCCTCAATGATAAAGAAATATCAGCTCATATTTACAGCTGAAATGTCCTTCTCCAATGGCCCAGATTTTGACTCCCGGAGTTGATTCAGAACAATTCCCTTTCTTCCACTACAATATAACCTTTTAAGAATTAGAATTTGGGGGCGCCTGGGTGGCTCAGTGGGTTAAGCCTCTGCCTTCGGCTCAGGTCATGATCTCAGTGTGCTGGGATCGAGTTTTGCATCGGGCTTTCTGCTCAGTGGGGAGCCTGCTTCCCCCCCCTCTCTGCCTGCCTCTCTGCCTCTGTGATTTCTCTCTTGGTGTGTCAAATAAATAAATAAAATCTTAAAAAAAAAAAAAGAATTAGAATTTGGTTAAGTCTTCTGTTCTCAGGGCTACATATCCTTAGTTCCTCCATGTGTCTTCTTATGCTGGATTGCACAATCCCTCACTATCCTGCCTGGCCTCTCCTCCTTATATTCCAGTTGTCCCTCTTAATGCTGATATGCCCAGATCAGAACTCAAGGTACCAGTAATTATTCCAAATAGCAACAGCCCCAGGGGCATAATCCCCTCTTCTGCCCCATTTACTAAACTGAAAAGTTATCTAAAAGTTAATAAAGGAGCAGTGACTTTAGTAATGTAATACATATAATAAATATACATATAACAAAGTACATCAGTATGTTTAAAATATAATAAAAATATAACCCAAAACCCCCCAAACTACTTGTGCTTTATTATAGGAATCTCTTATAATAATTCGGTGGGGGAGCTAGGTGCAGCTGTTGTTCTGTTGCCCTTACAGATGAGGAAGCTCAGCTCCAGAGAGAGGGTTATGTTACTTCTTAGAAGGCTGAATAAGAAAGTGAGTGCTGGACACATGATTGGGTCCTGGACTGACTTGTTCAGATAAAGTCCCATGTTCTCAGCCACCAACTGTACATCGATGCCCTGTGAGCCCTCTGTGAGCTTCTTGCAAAATGTACTCATTTCGAAAGTGTGGATAATACTTAATTTTTATCATGCTCTTGGGAATCCTTGTCCCCGAGGAGGTTAAGAATTCCTGTGTTGAAGGTAGACTGACATTGAGCTCATACCCAATTTAAACACCAAATTCGTTATCCTGTATACCGCTCCTAGATGTCTTCTCTTCACTAGCATAACTGTGGTTTCCTGCATCTGCCTTTGGCACAGTACTCTTATCCCTGCTGAATTTCATCTTGGTACTTCTGTCTGTTTCAAGGCCATTTTTCTTCATTATTGTACCTCTGTTCCCATACTTACTATTTCCTTAAATAATCTGGTGAGCATTCTTTCCTGATCATTATCTAAATCATTGTTGGTAATGAAGGCCGACCCAGGAGAGGGTAATGGCTATGAAAATGGTTTGCAAAGCATGTGTCTCCTCTGCATTTATTTATCTCTTGATGTTGCCCCTCAGAAGTGAGAGTATTGATGTCTAGATAAGCTGTTGCTGTAAGTGGCGGCCTTGCTGTGTCCTGGACTCAGGATTTCTGAGAATCTGCTATTCAGGTATTCTAGGTGAGACTTAGTTTCACAGCATGGCATTTACTCTCGGCCTTCCTTGATACTCTAGCCATCTACAGGCTTTCCAGTCCATCAGGAGTCATTTTCTTCCTGCACCTCTTTTGAAGCACATCCCATCTCTTGCCTAACCCCCAGCAGTTTCTGAGAAACCAGGCCCTTGTCTGTTATCAGGTAGCAGGAGTAAGGTCGAACCCGATTTCTTTTTCCCAAGTTGTCAGATCATTTTAAAGAAAAACAGCACTCTGATATTAAGTGTGGGACAGCTTCAAGTCTTCCTGTTTATTTTCCAACAAACCTGCAATATGGGCTACATTTAGAGACATTAAAGGGTCCTTTAAACAATACATATTTTTAATTTCAGAGGGAAAATTAGCCCAGATTTTTCTTTCTTTAGATTCTTTCTTTAGATTTTCCTACAGGCTTTGGAATGACTCACCTTCTCTGTGATTGTTAATAATCCACATCTTTGTGTTCTTTTTAATCTTTTAGGTTTCCTACCTATATTTTGTCATCTCTGGTTTTTCTCCTTTATAACAAGTGTTATTTGATTCTATAGTCATGATTTATACCTTTGATTTTACCCTGCTTTTCAAAGCAATCTTTTCCATTAAAGGCTCTACCTGCTGATTGATTCTGATTCCCCCACTCAATCCCCCCACCTTCTCTAATAGCATTTTGAACCATTTTTTCCCCCAGTTTCATATGAATCCTGTTATGTTTTTGTCTTTCCTTAGGAAATATGTAAGTGTTGGCTCATGATTCCCTTTAACTTTTAATAGCCTTCAGTGTCAATCCCAACTTCACAAACAAGGAGTGCTGAAGGGACTCCATGGCAACCACCAATTTGTATATCCTTTTCTAAGTTCGATGACACTTGGCACTTTGGCCTTTATGCTGGAGATTTATAAGGAAGATGTTTTAAATGTTACTGTTTCAAACCTTATTTTTCAAAGGTTTTCATTGTCGAGTGGAAAAAGAGAACCAGTCTTGGGTTTGCGTTTCAGTCGGATGACTTACTAGTGTTGTTACCTTGGGCACCTCACTTTACTTCTGCAATCCTCAATAGCTTCCCATTTCAAATGGGGAAGCAACGCCCACCTGTCACTGCGTGCGGTCTGCTGCTGGGAACGATTGAGATGAACTTGAGAGACATGAAATCATGCAGCACTCTGTGGGAGAGAAGAAGATACTATGTACATACACAAAGCAGAGCTAAGAATTACAGACTGGATATTTTCAGTTGTTCTTTTTTTTTTTAATTTTATTTATTTATTTGACAGAGATCACAAGTAGGCAGAGAGGCAGGCAGAGAGAGAGAGAAGAGGAAGCAGGCTCCCTGTGGAGCAAACAGCCCGATGTGGGGCTCGATCCCAGGACCCTGGGATCATGACCTGAGCCGAAGGCAGAGGCTTTAACCCACTGAGCCACCCAGGTGCCTCTTTTCAGTTGTTCTTAATTCTTCTTTTTAATTTCTGGAATTGACAGTTTTTGAATTCCTATTTCTGCTCAGTTTCATATCCCATTTCCTTTCCTCTGCCTCCCTGCCTGAGTGCCCAAGAGCTGGCCCCCACCTTAAGCTGCAGTCAGCATTGGGCTAGTGCCCAGACCCATCGGCGCTTCAACCCTGCCCAGGCGTTCTAGCTGGCTGGAAGCCTCAGCGTGGTGATGGCACGGTGTGGCTTGGGTTCTTCACCTCTTCTTCCATCTCTTCTTTGCCGTGACTCCAGGTTTATTCCTGTGACTTGCTCTGGCGCATGGATTATTAGCAGATGTGATGGAAGCAGAGCCTTGAAAACTGTGTTTGGGCCTGGACTTGCTCTCTCACTCTTGTGCGTTAACAAAACACCCTGTGAACATATCCAGCTTAGACTGCTGGTCCCAGAAGGAAGATAGGGACATGTAGACTATGGTGGAACATTCCATCTTCCCAGCTGAGGCCATTCCATTTCAGCCAACCACCAGCTAAACCCCCAGATATGTAAATAGCTCCTGCCTAGATCAGCAGAGCCACCTTGCTGACACCCAGCTGGCCCCCAAGACTGTGAGCACAAACATTTGTTGCGATATGGCTCTGAAGTTTCGTGGTTGTTTGTTAGACATTTTAATTCTAGCAATAGGAAATGGATACAGTAGGTATCATAACTATAACTGGCTTTAAGAACGGTGGTCTCAGAGCTTATGATCCTGAAAGTATTGTGATAGGCAAAACTGAAGTTTCATAATCAAGAGAGACCTAGAGAAGGAATGACTAAAATGTTATTCAATGTATTTTTAAATGCAGAGATTCTTTTTTTAAAAAATTAACATATAATGTATTATTTGCTTCAGGGGACAGGTCTGTGAATCATCAGTCTTACACAATTCACAGCTCTCACCCTCGCACACACCCTCCCCAGTGTCCATAACCCAGCCACCCCATCCCTTCCTCCCCTGACCCCCCAGCAACCCTCAGTTTGTTTCCTGAGATGAAGAGTCTCTTATGGTTTGTCTCCCTCCCCGGTCCCACCTTGTTTCATTTTTTCCCTCCCTTCTCCCCATGACCCCCCTGCCCTGCCTCCCAAATTCCTCCTATCAGAGAGATTATATGATAACTATCTTTCTCTGACTTGTTTCACTTAGGATAATACCCTCTAGTTCCATCCACGTTATTGCAAATGGCAAGATTTCATGTTTTTTTTTTTATGGGAAATACAGAGATTTTTCATCATGAAAAGCCTCCTTTGGTGGGTAACCCAGCTCTTGAATCACCTTCAGTGGTTAAGTAGAAATGACTGTGGCATTGTGATTTGCTTAGGCAGAGCCTCATGCAAGTGTTAAGCTACTTGGAAGGCATCACTTCTAAAAGTTTTTTTTTTTTTTAAGATTTTATTTATTTATTTGACAGACAGAGATCACAAGTAGCAGAGAGGCAGGCAGAGAGAGAGAGAGGAGGAAGCAGGCTCCCTGCCGAGCAGAGAGCCCGATGCGGGGCTCTATCCCAGGACCCTGAGATCATGACCTGAGCTGAAGGCAGAGGCTTTAACCCACTGAGCCACTCAGGCGCCCCACTTCTAAAAGTTTTATACAGAGCTTCTTGGTCTGAAATTGAATGTATTTTTCTTCTGTTTTCTTTCCCTTCATTTTCACTAAGTGCTGGCAGAGTGCTTGTATAACTACTGGCCTCTTCACAAATTGTCACACCACTTCAGGACACATCTTTCTAGACCTGTTCTCTCATCTGTGTATTGATAAGTGAAACATACTTGATTTCTCTGTCCAGCCTCATAGATTCCCTCAGGTGTGGTGTAGTAAAGGGGAGAGTGATGCACGGCTGGTGGTGGAAAGACAATATGTGAAGTATTAATTGCTAATCACCTACCTTTACTGACTTTTAATCCCATGACCCTGCTCCCTTTCATTGTGTCCAAAGATATGTGAGGCTGACATTCCACATGGAGGGTATAGTCAGGGAATACACAGGACAGTGGAAGTTGTCAAAAGGACAGAAAAAACCAATGTTCATTAACCTGAGTTTTAAAGTTAAACGTCTCAAATCATCTTTCTGTGTTGTCCCTTGATCTCTCCTTTCTGTCACTCCTCCCTTACTAGATAAAGATGCTCCCAACTGGAGAGAGGGAAGAAAGTTGGAAACTCATAAAGATAGACACTGATTTAAGAGCTAATCCCTATTTTGGGCCAAGTCTCAAATAATGAACCAAGTAATTAGGCTAAGAGACTTGAAGACCTCCAGGTAAGTGTTAGGGTATAGGGAACCAGTGTTGTTGAAGACATTTGTACAGTGTGCTAGTATTTGGGCCCCACTCTTTTCCTGGGCATAGGGAGCATTGTGCTGCCCCTCTCCCTTGAAGATAGGCATGACCCTGTGACTTGCTTTGACCAACAAATTGTTAATGGAAGTGAAGTGGATCAGTTTCCTTGTTGAAGTACCTAACTGCTGGTGCTAGATGTTTCCAGCCTGCTTTTTTTTTTTTCTTGCTGGTCTGAGCCAAGATGTGAAAGACTGATATCATGGAGAGTGTTCTGGACTAATGATGGATTTTACATGAGTTAGGAATGAAATTTTACTGACCTTTTAGGTGTAATTTATTCCTACAGCACAATGTACTCTATCCTGAGTGGGATGTCTCCTTTTCCCCATCTAAGTGGCAGGAAGGGAGAGATATCACAAAGATTCTCATGCCACTCAACATGGGAGGGCTTACCGACAGATCCTAACCATACCATGTTCCAGGAGTGATGTGTAACAGTAAACACTGACATTCCTCATGTCCCAAGCAAGGATGCATATTTTAGCAAGAGAGAAATCTGGATATCCAAAGGATTCTCAAGGTCATGACAAGGGGATGCAACTATATGTGGTGGCATGGGTTAGTCAGTCTGAGACCAGATGAGTGCAAGCCCATTTTGGAATGTGGCAACACTAAGGAGCCGATATTATGATTGTATATATCAGTAGATGTCAACTTGGGACAACCACAGAGATGCTTTCTCAAGATACTGCATTATTACGTAAACACCTGAGATAGAATCAACCCTGGAGAGAAGGAAGGGGCAAATCCATAATTTGACTGAGTATTATAATGAAATACCTAATAAATTACCGAGGTTGTTGAATTTACTTAGAAGTGACTAGATTCAATTGTTATCAAGAAGCATGAAGGGCTTGTGATAGAAATTATTTCAGTTATAAAGAAAAAGTTCTATATTTGCCTTGTGGCTATGAAAATCACATACATACTTCCTATTTTTGTAAGAGTATGGAACCGAACAGAATTTTCCAAGAATGAGATTATTGATTTAATAGAAATTTATAAAACCATATTATTTTACAACCTGGTTATTGTTTTTGGTGGTGAGGAATTATTGTATTCCCTCACCCACTTAGAATCCTGCTGGGCCTCCTCTTGAGAACCTGGACCTGACCATTATCATTGGACACGGGGCTACACCTACACAACTGCCTCTGTAAGAGCAGCCTCTTGGCTGAGGGGCTTGAACTCTGGCTTACTGTGCTGGGTAGGTCTCTAGCAAGGTGCTGTCTGCCTCAGGGACAAAACTATAATCAGGATACTTTGCCAAGTGATCAGCCTGCACAATGACTCTCTGTGTTTAGTGGCCCATAACAGTGGGCACGAATGTTAGAGATTTTGGATATTCTTTTGTTGGTTAGCAGTTCCTCATTGATATAGATACCTTGCAAAAAAAAACCACAACTATTTAAAATCTATACATGAGATGAAGATAACCACAAAAGTACAGAATAATGCCATCATTCATATCATGCTTCACATTTGACAAGTACTCATTAGAAAAATAAAATTAAGTTGCAAATGGTATAGAGTAACTGGTTTAAAATAGTCTTTCAAATGCCAAGAATGTGGCAAAAAAGAAAAATAATGTGCCCAGAGTGATGTTAGAATCTCAAAAGGACTTGAAACATGAGCAAACTCTTTTGTAAGCATATTAATATAGGGCTTTCATCAAACCTACTTAACAACTTCATGAAGAAGATTTATGTGTGCTGATAGATGAGAAAACTGAGATGCAGACAATAACTTCTTCAGTGTTAAATAACCAGGAAAATAATAGAGTTCTTTGTTTTTAACCATCAGGTCTAAGCTCTATTTTAGCACCTTTCTGTATAGACTTCATACCACCTTGTTTGGACTCCTTCCCCATTCTTACTGGTGCTCCTTTTAGGTGAGATTGCTTTAGACAGACTTAGGGGAATATGATCAAAGTTTTCACTTACTTTTTGCTTGGACGGTCGGTGGTTTGAGGAGGCTTTAGATCCTGAATTAGGGGCGCATCCTCATTTTTAAGTAAAGATTTTATTTATTTATTTGAGAGAAAGATTTTATTTACATGAGCAGGGGGAGGTGCAAAGGGAGATGGAGAAGCAGATTCCCTGCTGAGCAGAGAGGCTGATGAGGAGCTGTACCCCAGAACCCTGAGAACATGCCCTAGGCAGAAGGCAGACACTTAACCGACTGAGCCGCCCATGTGCCCGGGAACATCCTCATTTAGGTCTGCTTAACTCAGTAGTTGTCAGTCTTGGCTGTACACTGGAACAACCCAGGAAGCTTTTTAACCTCACCGGTACTTGGAATCCACTTCAGTCCAGTTCAGTTATAATACCTGGGGTGGGGCATAGACATTTAAAAAAGATCCTCGGTGATTCTAATGTTTAGCCAGGGCTGAGAACTACTGGTTTAACATTGTAACACACTGAAAATCAGATTCTAACAGGAGAAAACAATTAGCACAGGTGCTAAGCCAATGTGCTAAGCAATCTGTGATATCAAAACAAGTAATCACCAGGAGGAGGTAGAGAAAAGAACTCTAATCAGTCATTAGGAAGGCCCACCGGGATCTCTACCTCAGGATGTTATTCCGGAACTTGAGAAATGAATGAGCTCTTAGTTTCAGTACTGGCATTGAAATCTCTTATTATTTCAGATTTTAAAAAGAGAAGAGGGAAAATAAATGAGGGAACTCTGTGGGGGCTGATGCTTAGGAATTTTCCCAAGCTTTCATATTTGTGAAGTAGGGTGTTTGATCAGGAATGGGATGTCTGCATAGCAATAGAACACAATCAGACGGAAGCTTCATTTACCAGACACATGCTCCGTGCTGGGGGACACAATGAAGCCAGTGCCCACCCGAGAGGAGTTTACACTCTATCTGGAAACACTGGATGTGTATTAGGAGTGATCTTTTTAAAAAAAAAAAAAATTTGAAGATTATATTTATTTACTTGAGAGAGAGTGAGAATGAGAGTGAAAGCAAGAGCACACAGAGGAAGAGGGAGAGACAGACTCCCCACTGAGCAGAGAGCCCCATGCAGGGCTCAATCCTAGGACCCTGGGATCATGACCTGAGCCAAAGGCAGATGCTTAACTGACTGTGCCACCCAGGTACCTCTATCAGGAGTGATTTTACAATAATGTGGCTGAATTCACAAAATGCATTTAAAACATAACTCCTCATTTAAAGTTATATCTTGTGTTTAAAGGGGTCCTACAGTAGTAATAGGGGAGCTGGGGTGGCACAGTCATTTAAGTGCCCAACTCTTGGTTTCAGCTCAGGTCATGATCTCAGGGTCGTGAAATCAAGCCTTAGGTCTGGCTCCATCTGGCTCCGTGCTGAGCATGGAACCTGCTTAAGATTCTCTCCCTCTCCCTGTGCCCCTCCCACACCCCCCCCGCCCCCGCTCATGTGCACTCTCTCTTTTTCTCTTATTAAAAAAAAAAGGTGCTACAATGAATCATGGTAGGACATCCTGAATGCTAAATGAATGTTAACCTCAAATCATACCAGGTAGTTGTGAAAAAACAACATAGCTTAGGCATCATCTTCAGTCTGTTTCCCTTATCTGTGCCTACACTGAGTATCAACGTGTGTCCGTTTCAGTTTCTCAGCATTACTGAAGTCATCCCCTTTGTATCTTCAGTGTCTCCAGTTTAGGCATTTCTTTCCTGGCCTGTAGGAATAGTCTCTTGCCTGCTTCTAGCTCTTTTGAATTCTAGTCAATTTCAGGCGCGAGAAGCTACAAGATGGCTCTCCGGTGTCTGCAGGAAAAGATTGAAGATCCAAAGCATGACATTCAGCCTTGCTACTCCAAGGATGATTCTTAGGCCAGCAGCATTGGCCTCATCTGGCAGCTTGTTAGAAATGTAGAATCTTAGAGGCTGCATTTAAACTAGAACCTATATTTTAACAAGATCCCTAGATAATTGAGTATACGATAAAGTTTGGGAAGCACTTGTGTGTTATAGGCTAGAGCCTTTTTTTTTTTTTCCTTTCTTCTTCTGGCCACTGAATGTTCCAGAAATATCAGATATACCTCAGAGGGACTGTCCTTCTTAACACGGTCCTCTTGGCAAATACCAGCTTGTTCTTTAAAGATCTCTATCTGGAGCAATTTCCTTTGTGAAGTTTTCCCGGTCATTTCTGAGACAGTTAATCCTGTCCTCCTCTGAAAACTTGCATTATGTATAGCAAACTCTAGTGTTGAAATTGTTTCTTGACCTGTTTCTTACCAGCCTGTAAGTGCCTGAAAGGCAGGGCTTGTATTTCTTATCTCAGTATGCCTGGTTTGTAGTACAAAGCAGGGCATGGCACATGGCAAGCAATTAGTATTTCAAATTTATTATTGTTATTATTTTTATTATTTTTAAGATTTTATTTTTATTCATTTGACAGAGATCACAAGTAGGCAGAGAGGCAGGCAGAGAGAGAGGAAGGGAAGCAGGCTCCCCGCTGAGCAGAGAGCTCGACTCGGGGCTTGATCCCAGGACCCTGAGATCATGACCTGAGCCGAAGGCAGAGGCTTTAACCCACTGAGCCACCCAGGCGCCCCTCAAATTTATTATTTGGAATTTGATCTGATCAAAGCCTTTACCTGCAGATGTAATTCTGCTTCAGTCATATATGAAGAAGAGGATTCTTTTTTTTTTTTTTTAAGATTTTATTTATTTATTTGACAGGCAGGGATCACAAGTATGCAGAGAGGCAGGCAGAGAGAGATGGAAGCAGGCTCCCGGGCAGAGAGCCCGAAGCGGGGCTCAATCCCAGGACCCTGGGAACATGACCTGAGCCGAAGGCAGAGGCTTTAACCCACTGAGCCACTCAGGCGCCCTGAAGAAGAGGATTCTTAAGCTTTTCCGGGCCTTATAAGTTGTAGTATTAATTTTCTTCCATCAAAACCACTGGGTATCCATATTTTTCCTGTGTAATGGCTTTTCTCTTTATCCACAATGCCTTCGTTTTGGCCCAGCCATCTGATTTGGGCTTCTCAGTCAAATCTTAGTTTTTAACTTAGAGTCGGAGCATGGCTCTGACATCAACAGGAGATGGGAAGCAGCTGGCCCAGGGCCTTCTGTCCTCACAGGCTTTGGGGCTGGCAGTCTTCTGCTCCTGTTTTGGACTGGAGTCTCCTTCAAGCTGCTTATGGTTTCTTCTGCCTAGATATCATCCCTCCTGTTTTTTCTAAGACACTCTGCCTATTGTGTGGATTTTCTTTCCTTTTACTTCCTTCATAAACTATCCAGGTTTTCCCAAGGACAGAGTTGCCAGGTTTATCATTTAAAAATAAAGGCTGCTTAATTAAATTTGAATTTCAGACAAACAACAAATCATTTTCTAGCATAAGTATATCCCAGGCAAAATATGGAACCTTATTTATATTAAAAAAATACTTTGTCACTTATCTGAAATTCAAGTTTTACTGGGCACCTAGTGTTTTATCTGCCAGCTCCCCCAAGGGCTTAATCTTTGAAAATCTCTCACCTTTTATCTTCTCTAAAGGGAGGAGGTAGGGGGCACCTGGGTGGTTCAGTTGGTTAACTGACTCTTGATATTGGCTCAGGTCATGATCTCAGGGACGTGAGGTCGAGCCCCGTGTCGAGCTCTAAGCTCAGTGAGGAATCTGCTGGAGATTCTCCCTCTCCCTTACCTCTCCACCCTCCAACTCGCTCTCTCTCTTTTTCTCTCTAAAAAAAAAAAAAAATAAGTAAATAAACAAAGTGAGGAGATAGAACAGTAACCAATTTGAAAGAGAAAGAGAAAAATACAGGGAGAAACAGTCACATGTTAAGACTTCATGATATCATCCTGTTAAAATAACTGTTGAATGTGTATAAAGTGCTCATTTTCAAGCAAAAGAGAAATGTTCAATGGCAAATAGAAACTTTGGTAATCTCTCATAGGTAATTTGTATTTTCAGGGAAGTTGGTTTCAGCAGAGCTGGGAGGTCATAGAGAGTAGCAGTTAAGAGTGCAAGTTACAGAGTCAACCCTTGCCTTCTAATCCTTATGCTACCACTAACTAATTGTGTGACATCAGGCAGCTCCCTTCTTTTTCTGGGCTACAGTTTCCCCCCTTTGCAGATGGAGCTAATAATTGTATCTATGAAACAGGAATTTTTATGGGAATTAAATCATGTCTTGGGAGATGATAAATACTCAATAAAAGGTTATTTGTCAGTACTCCTTCTACTACTAAATGGTTATCTCTAGTGAGTGTGTTGAGCATGTCTCCGGGAAGCCAGGAAGCAACTTTTAAATTTGATTATCAGAATAGTTGAGAGGAACAGTGTGGTTGGAGCTGGATTTTAGACATATGGATGGTATGAACTTTGCCCCAGGTGCCCCTAGCCCAGTTGATTACCACTCACTTGACATGCATGTGTAATACACAGTTGCACAGAATAAGTCTTACTCTTCTGAGATCCAAGTGAATAGGACTCTTTTCACATGTATACAGGGTCTTTATCAAAATCAAATGTTGTTTTTAAGTGGAAATGTTTTTGCTTTTTAAGAAGTATACTGAGGGGCACCTGGGGGGCTCAGTTGGTTAAGCGTCTGCCTTCAGCTCAGGCCATTATCCCAGGGTCCTGGGATAGAGCCCCACATGAGGCTCCCTGCTCAGCAGAGAGTCTGCTTCTCCCTCTCCCTCTGCTACTTTCTTTGCTTATGCTCTCTTCCTCTCTCTCTCTCTCTCTCTGTCAAATATATAAATAAAATCTTAAAAAAAGAAGTATACTGATGGTGTGCCTGGGTGGCTCTGTCGGGTAAGTGTCCTCCTTCAGCTCATGTTCTGATCTCAGGGTGCTGGGATCAAGCCCGGTGTTGGGCTCCCTGCTTAGTGGGGAGTCTGCTTTTACCTCTGTCCCTCTCTCTGTCTGTCCTTCTCTCAAAATAATCAAATATAATCTTAAAAAAAAAAAAAGTATACCGAGAACAGCATGGGGAAATAAATGACCCCAAGACTCTATGATTGTGCTGACTTTATTTTCCAAATAAATGAAAAGAAAGACAGATGTTCTGACAAAGGAGTATTTTATGAATTTTAAATTCCTGCTAAAATTTAATCTTTTGAACAATTTTAAAATTAAATTAGCAAGTGTCTTTTATTTAGAATTTTGGAAATTTAAATACATAAGTAATCCTTGATAGTTACAGAAGGAAAAGCAGTGAAGATAAATACAATAGGAAAAGAATCTGATTTTATGGAGATAAACACTGTAAATATATTATTGTAGACATGTGATGTTTTGTTAATAAGTTTATCTGTATAGTATATAAATAGAAACCATTCATATGTATTTATACATAAATATGTTATATTTAAATTTAATAATGCATATTATAGACAGTGCACATGACATATGATATATAGTGTTAATTATTAAATATTGTGTAATAATAAATTTATTAAATAAATATTTAAAAATATGTATATGTAACCAGTGATTATATCTTATACAATTTTTAACCTGATTTTTAAAATAAGATTTAACTTGGTCTTATAAGTTTATTTTTTATATATAAGGGGTATTAATACAAAAGAATATAATTATCCCAGACAGTCTGAAGTGTTCTGAAATGCATAGCTATTATATAGGTGAATTTGCTCATCATGCTCCAAATGGTGTGCATAATATTTTAGCAAGTAACAAAACCACTGAGTTTTTCCTAAGATGGTGTGTCAAGTGGCCATAATTTTGTAATACAGAAATAATAAGAGAAGTTAATGTTCCTGTTAAATGTTAATACCCTTATTCATTTTATTCATCTATTCAATTAGCCACTTAGGTATCACTGGGGACATTAGAGGTTCAGTGTTCATAGTGGGTAACCAAATGGGCATGGTGTATGCCCTTACAGAGCTCAAAAATATAATGGAGATAGTAGATAATAAATAGGCAAACAAATTAAAATATAATTAAAAATTTTGATAAGGAAGAAAATAATGTGCTTGGATTATAGATAATAATCTAGCCTAGGTTAGTGAGCAGGGCAGGCTTAGGCATAAAACAGAGATAAGAAGTGCTGTATTTGTTTCTCAGTATTCTAAATCTCATCAGAAACCAGTGAGGAAAGTTTGCAGATATAAATATGAGACTCAGAGGAGTTAGAAAAACATACCAAGTTAATTCTAGTTGTGGTGTGGGAGAGCATTTTGAAGTGTATATTTTTGTTGTTTTTACAGCTTACCCACTAGAGCCATTCCTGACAACTGGGGTTTGTGTAATGCCAGAGTAGCCTGGACTGATCCCTGGAGGTTAAAATCACCAGATGTCCATAATTAGTAGTGACTAATTTAATCTTCATTTAATCTTCCTTTCCCATATTTATTTATTTACGACACAACTCTGAAATGTATTTTTTTTAAATATTTTATTTATTTATTTGACAGACAGAGATCACAAGTAGGCAGAGAGGCAGGCAGAGAGCGGGGGAAGCAGGCTCCCTGCTGAGCAGAGAGTCCAATGCGGGGCTCAATCCCAGGACCCTGAGATTATGACCTGAGCTGAAGGCAGAGGCTTTAACCCCCTGAGCCATCCAGGCGCCCCTGAAATGTATTTTTAATAAGGTAGAGAACTATTGGCTTTAGGACAAATTTTAGAATGTTTGGAGCAATGTACTTTAGGATTTTTCATAAACATGAATTTGGGCAGCTAAGCTTTTGGGAAGAAATAAAGAGCAGAGTTCAAAGGTCATCAGTGCTACTAAGCACCTTGGATACAGAGATTACTATGTAGGGCAGATCCATGTGCTTGGAGAACCAAGGAGGCAGCACATAGAATCAGCACTCTGTAGAAATACTACCACCCCCCAAGCCCAACAGGAATCTAACTAAGGTAATGCACCTAAATGGGTCCTCATATCCTATTGGTTTAGTGAGCTACAGAGCACCTATGACCAGATCTAGAATCTTCCTTAGAAAACTGTCCTAGATTATCTATGTCTGTTTTAACACAGAAGTTTGAATAGGGGATGAAGGCTCAGTGTTTTGCTCTGTATTACAGCATAATCATAGTGTATTTGTCTTAGGTAACTTCTAAAACAGGTATTTTTGATTTTCTACCATGATTATAAACAAAAAGAAAACCCAATTAATAGTTTGTCTAATTAAATAGTATATCTTGTTGAATCCTGAGGAAACAGATATTATATATGAATGACCATTGGCTGTACACTCTCTGAATCCTGGAGGATATTTTTCCACCTGGAGAAGTCTTAGAAATGGTGGCTGTGGATGTCATCAGTGGACTTTGCCCTTCTCTCTTGCTGTAGTTAGGGAGATTGAAGAGGAATCATTAATACTCACTTTGGCCACAATGCCCACTCCTATGGAGAAGTCACCTCCCTTGTAGAGTGCCATCCTGCTCCTATTACTGAGGAAGGTCACAACCGTTCATTAGCTATCAAGCCCCTTGCACTGACATCTACACAACTGACACACTTTCATCTTAACACTAAAATGGTTAACTAAGTCTTTAGGGCCTGGAAGTGTGTCTTAGAAACCCGAACCTTCTTGTTAGTTGAGGGCAGGGCCAATGGGATTTTTTTTTCCTTTCTTTTCCTTTCCTTTCCTTTCCTTTCCTTTCCTTTCCTTTCCTTTCCTTTCCTTTCCTTTCCTTTCCTTTCCTTTCCTTTCCTTTCCTTTCCT